>NC_086453.1:183793698-183918698 GCF_028390025.1 Pseudophryne corroboree | reverse complement strand
CATAATTGCCTACCCTACCTCATTCTGCAGGAGACTCCCTGAAATAGCAGCAATCTCCCTCCCTCCCTGAATAGTCCAGCAATCTCCCTGATTGCACCATTATGTAGCTGTTACATTCTTGGGGGGGAAAAGAAATCGGAAATACATACATTCAAATGGGAACATCAGTGCCATTTCCCTGCATTGGTTGTAAGGCACAGAGGGGCAGATGTATTAACCTGGAGAAGGCATAAGGAAGTGATAAACCAGTGATACGTGCAAGGTGATAAACACTACAGCCAATCAGCTCCAATATGTAAATTAACAGTTAGGAGCTGATTGGCTGGTGCATTTATCACCTTGTATTTATCACTAGTTTATCACTTCCTTATGCCTTCTCCAGGATAATAAATCTGCACCAGTGATCCCTATGGCTACATGCATTTTATATAAGGTTTCTCATGGCCACTTGAGCTCTTGTAAAACACAATACACGAACAAATCCTGAAAAATGTCAGTGTCTTTTCTTCAACAAGTTGATCTTGCTAACTTTGGGGCTCACTTACATGTGGATGTAAGTCATTAATATGACATGCCTCCCAGATGTAGCAGGACACAATCTCCCTGAAATGCTTTTTCAAAAGTAGGCAAGTATGACACATGTGCAGCAGTTTATACTGCTGGAAATTTGGCACATTTTGATCAGAGATGTACGGAAAAGATAGACACCTGCCATGGACTTTTTACTCCAGAGATTTTACTATAAAACTCTTTAGAACAATAACAAGAAGATATTTTGAATATTTTCTTTGTATTTGTCATATGCTTTATATATAGTCAAACCTCTGGTTTAAACGTTAGTATGGCAGGAAAGGCTCTACCTCACCTCACCGCATGCCACTGGTGTGTATACTTGTGTGTATGGATGGGGGGCCTGAGCTGATTTATTAAACAAACTCTGTAAAGCACTGTGTAATGTGTTGATGCTAAAAAAAATAAAGGTAAATAATAATAGCTAGCTCTCTGCTATTATCTTATTCATTATTTTTGTTTTTGTTTTGCAAGCTTTATAAGGTTTGCAGACTCTCAGGGTATTTACGAACTTTGCTCCATGGAACACACCTAATAGTATCATAGCATAGTACAAGTCAGATGGTAAAAGATAATATCCAGGGCCGTAACTAGGTGTGTGCCGATGGTGCCTTGCCCACAGCGCACATGCACTGAAGGCGCACCATCGGCAGCACCCCACCCGCACAGCCACAGCCACTGTCAGTATAGTATACTTACTACTGTAGAGTCCAGCCCGCTGGAACCGCCACCTCTGAAGGGCTCTGAGCTCTGCAGTGCATTCCCTCCAGCACTGCCATCTGTCTTCCACCGCCCGCCGGAGCCGCCGCCTCTGTAGGACAAAGAGCGCCTTACTGCCACGATGTCAGGGACCCGAGTCACGCCGGCGCCTGTCTCCCGCCGCCTCTGCAGGAGACGTGGGAGCGCTGCAGCCAGCTCTCAGGTCTCTGTCTTGAAACACAGCAGATTGCCAGGTTGCCAGATTGCAGGTCACAGGTGAGTATCTCTCTCTCTCTCTCTCTCTCTCTCTCTCTCTCTCTCTCTCTCTCTCTCTCTCTCCCTCTGTCTCCCATAGAAAGGGGACTGCCTGCCATAATGTGTAAAATAGGGGACTCTGCCTGCCATAATGTGTAAATGGGGGGACTGCCTGCATAATGTTGTACAAAAAAAATGGGGACTGCCTGCCATCATGTGTAAATGGGGGGACTGCCTGCATAATGTTTCACAAAAAAATGGGGCTGTCTGCCATAATGTGCAAACATGGGGACTGCCTGCCATAATGTTTTTTTTTTTTTAATGGGGACTGCCTGCTATAATGTGTAAAATAGGGGATTTTGTCTGCCTAATGTGTAAAATAGGGGACTCTGCCTGCCTAATGTGTAAAAAAAGGGACTCTGCCTGCCATAAGGTGTAAAAGTGAACTATGCCTGCCATAATGTATAAAAGGGAGCTCTGCAGACACGCCCCTTAACCATGAAGCCACGCTCCTATATTTTTGGTGCGTACTGGCCCTTATTTGTATTTGTTGGTTGCCGATGCTGTTTCTTGCACACAGCGCTAAAATTTCTAGTTACGGCACTGAAAATATCTGATTGACTGTTATTATTATTGTTCGTATAGCACATCAGTCCCTGAATCATTGAAGCTTATAGTCTATATTCTATACCATACAGCGTATTTTAGGGTCCACTTTTGTCAGCAGCTTATTACCATATACAGGTTGAGTATCCCATATCCAAATATCCGAAATACGGAATATTCCGAAATACGGACTTTTTTGAGTGAGAGTGAAATAGTGAAACCTTTGTTTTTTGATGGCTCAATGTACACAAACTTTGTTTAATACACAAAGTTATTAAAAATATTGTATTAAATTACCTTTAGGCTGTGTGTATAAGGTGTATATGAAACATAAATGATTTGTGTGAATGTACACACACTTTGTTTAATGCACAAAGTTATAAAATATATTGTCTAAAATAACCTTCAGGCTGTGTGTATAAGGTGTATATGTAACATAAATGCGTTCTGTGCTTATAATTAGGTCCCATCGCCATGATATCTCATTATGGTATGCAATTATTCCAAAATATGGAAAAATCCGATATCCAAAATACCTCTGGTCCCAAGGATTTTGGATAAGGGATACTCAACCTGTATATATATATATATATATGTGTGTGTGTGTGTGTGTGTGTGTGTGTGTGTGTGTGTGTGTTTTGAAACCAATTCACCCAGAAGAAACCTATACAAACACAGGGAGAACATACAACTGTACTTAGATCGTACCCTGTCCAAATTTGAATTCATTGTACAAGCTCTGTCACACAGCAATTTCAGCCATGTGGTTTTAATGTAGATATGCACCTTCAAGCGAAGTTAGTAAATCACACTCCCTGTGCCTTTTTCTTATAAGCCTTAAAAACAGTCTTAAAACAATTTGATTTCCCATCATGCATGACTTTTCGGAATCTGCGTCTTTTTTTGTCTCAAGTTTGACTTGGGACTCTGTGCAACTAAGCGGCTGATAGCGCTGCTGGAATGGCCTCTGAAAAGTCATAAACACAGCCTCCAGAGAAGGAGGCTGTATCACCGCTGACCATTGGTAATTGAAAAGTTGATCATTGCTAATGATGACTGCTTCCGCTTGGTTGTATGTGTGTGAAAAAGACACCCCTTAAACAGGAGCAGTGTAGAAAAGGTAACAGGACACTGCACTGGACTTGTTTTACAGAAATAAAGGCTGATTTCTGCACAATTGAGGATGGGGAAGCCTGCACAATTATTTATCAGTGATGACATCAAGACATAAAAAATAAATATTTTGCAGAGCAAATCAGATGCTCCAAGACACTTGGATATTTTAAGCTGCATATTCCTACTATTAAGATCAATATATTTCCATTGGGTGCTGCAATTTTACCATTTTGTGTCCTGTCCATGAGCCATGCCTCCAGCCACAATCCAGTCTCATCCTAGCCAGGTACAACAAGCGGAGAGAGTCACAGTCAAGGGGAGTGAGTAGCAGAGAAGGACTATCTGTGAATAGGTTGTAGAAATGCAATTTTGTAACAAATCGCTAATTGCGATTGCACTTGTGCTTAACTCTGAATAAGGCCTTATGTGTTTACTCATCAGCAGTGCTTATGTCAAATCTAAATTGTCAAAGTAAGGATGCCAGGTTCTAACAAAATGATTCTACAATTAAAATGGTTCTTTCTTTAACATTCCATATAACTGTGTCTTTGCTCTTTTACTGTTTCATCAGTAGGTCCAGAGAGAGGGAGAGTTCAGCTGCAAGAAGACAGAGAAGAAGACACTGGAAAATTATGTGAGTGAGAGGCAAGCTGAGGACCTGACAGGACAATGCCTGCAATGGTGAATGTAATAGAGAGGTATACAACCCCCCCCCCCCCCTTCCCCCTTCCCTTTTCACTGAATTCTCTCTTAATGATTGTAGGTAACCTTACATTCTGGCTACTTACTTATAAGCACCCACTTTCCCATCAACTTGAACGCTTGGCCCAAAGGCCCCAAAAGGGCAATTTTTATGATCTCCCCTCTGCCAGGATCAACTATCCATACATTGGTGCATTCTTTCTGCTCTACTGTGTACGACATGTAGACCAGTACCACTGTAGGGTGGTGATCCCTTATATAATAAAAAAAAAAACAGACTGACTGAAGAAGCCACTGACATCCATAGGCGGAGAAACGCGTCTCATTTGATCATACTTACCCGCTAATCAGCACGCCACGAGTCTGGTTCACCACGCTGGGACATAACGCTGAAGATCTCCTGATAAGGCTTCTATGAAAGGTATCTGAGCACCAGAGCCGGGAGTGTAAAGCGACGGAACCCATGAGGGACTGTGGTAATATTTTACATAGAACATGGCCATGTTTAAATTAAACTGCTGAGACTCATGAATGATTGTACTATCGTGAGAAAAGCACTATATATCTGCATATCAATATCAGCTGAATGACAACTAAATGATTGCTGCTGTGCATTAAAAATATCATTACTGTCAAGGGGAGAGAATAACTACTGAGACTTTGCCTTTCAATTTAACTTGTCTGGAAACAAGGATCAGTGTGTTCAAAAATATGGACATGTGAATATTAGTCTATACTCTAACAAGAGACTTTGCAACAATTGCTCTGTTATAGAAGTCTGATAAATTATCATCTTTTCTGGCTTTTGAGCCGAAAGAGCAACTAAGTATCTGAATGGAGATTTGGACACTTTTGTAACATTGGAGCATAAAAGTGTGAACTAATTGTATCCAGCTGACTGCTGTGGGTGTTTGTGGAAAGAAGATACTCCACACAATAGAGCATATAGTTGTGTGTGCTATTACTGTTATTTTATATAACATTGCCATGTTTTTTTAGATATTAATATCTCTATTTGGGGTAAGAAAAGGAGATTCTTTATATTTTATAAAAGTTTATAAAAATAAAAATAGAAATATTTTAATAAGAAATCTGCTAGCGCTGTCTGTATTTTTTTTTTCTTTTTAGATATATTTGAGGGGCAGAGAAGGTCCCTTTTTTATAGTGAGCTGCAGGCGGATTTCTTTTTTTAAGATTTCTTTGAAAATCTATGTTATAAATACAATAATTGAATTATCTAAGTAGCGCCAGGGGGTTACTTTGTTGTGTTTGTGTGTGTTCCCTTATATAATTGATTGTTGTAGGGTTGTTTGGGCCTATTCCATGTGGTAATTTACCTAACAATTTCTTTCTTCAACATGGAGAAGTTTTGTTGAAGTCCTGCCTTAGGTGGTCTTTCCCGTTACTAGGGTACTGCTTTGTATGACTAGGATTGGTCACTTATATACTGTATATTACAGGTATAATTTGCATTATTTGTTGACAGTGAACTCTGGAGTGTGTCCTCATTGCATAAGTGATATTGCACCTTGCTGTGTTGCTCTGTTATTGTATTTAGGATCAACTTTGCAAGGATATGTTAGTAAGATATTGCTGAAGTAACTTTAAGAAGTCACCACATTCAGGTCAGGGGTTATAGTTTGCGCCCTCGGTCATTTGTTAGTTGTAGAGCCTGTGTACTGCTTAATTACCTCAGTTAGTTGTCTAGCAGGGTAGGTACTGCACACTGTTAAAGGTAGGTTAAAGGTAGTCGGTGTGCAATTTTGTGTTTCCATGCCAGTGCGCTGTGTGCGGAGCAGTAAGCAAGGTGACAAATGTTCTACCACGGCACCATAAGATGTCATTGTGCCATTTTAGGAGCGGCTGCGCATGTAGGTAAGGTACCCCACTAAGGGACTCTTTTATTATCACATACCCATATCTGTTTACCACAAGCAGTAATAATCATCAGGGCCTTAACTAGGGATTTGCAAGGGAGCCATCACACAGAGCATGGCATCACTTTTCCTTCATCTGGTTAACAGGCTGCCTTAAATGGCACCCTACAGCCAGATTTGCTAATCCAGTGACAGCCGGAGGATCTCCTGAGGCTGCTCGGGGCAGTGCTGTATTTCCCAGCACTAGCAGCCCCACCCCTTCCACATGATACCATGACATCATGTGCTCAGGGGGTATGGCCGGCACAGGGTGCAGTAATGCCTGCTAACCACTATAATCACATTGTAAAAATGTATTTAAATTAGCAGAGAAGAAAAATTATTAGTAATGTTGCTTTCAGGCTGTGTCTATTGATCTATTCACAATCCATAGAAAGTACACTGGAGGACCACAAGCAGCTCGTGAACTACCAAATGGGTGGCATTTGTGTAGAGGGTGAAGGCCTGATGGACAGTTTAGAAACATAGAAGTTTGGAAATTGCGTGTGGATTTCCACACTTCTGTGCATGCAGGGGCAGCGGGGGGCAGCGATGCGGCATTAGGGGGTTGCAGCCCGGACAACAGAGGCATGCCCGGAACGTTTGCGGGGCAGGAGATGGCAGCTGCATGATGTCACATGCAGCTGCTGTGACCCAAAACATACAGAACCGGCAACTGACTTCACAGCTAGGCTGCAAAGGCAGGGGCAACCTTTAAGATGCGAACGCAGGAGTTGTTGTTTTACGATTTCTCGCAAAACTACAACTCATGCTGCATTAAGCCCTAAGGCCCTCATTCAGGTCAGATCACTATTTTGCAGAAAACACAGACGGATGCTTTTTGTCCATCTGTGCATGTGTGAAGGTCACAGCGCGTGTGCATGGACTTCTGTATTGAGATCGCATCCCTATAGGGGATGGCATCCCTGTAGAGGGCCGAGCTGTGTCTGCAGTGGGTCATCCATGGGTTAAAGCGGGCTGGAACAGGGTGGAACTGCGCTCCGTCAGTTGTATTGGGAGGCGGAACACATTTACACCACCTCCAGCCCACTTTGCCCGTCCACTAGCGCTGCCTGAGTGATTGTTGTTCCCGCCTGCTGTCTCCCACATTAAAAAAGGGCATGCGGGCAGCACTACACAGTCTCCCTTACCCCGCCTCCGCAAGTCCCCCTGCTGATGGTGCTGGCCGCTGCAGCAGGAATGAGACAACGTGGTGCCACCACCGTACGTCCGTCTCTCCTGCCACGTAAAGAAGAGGTGCTGCCAAAGCCCTGAAAAAGGACACCCATGCCGACAGTGACTATCAATGGAAACAAAAGAAAAAGGTAGTTAAGAGCTGCATGTGGTGGTGGAGGTAGTGGTGTGTGTGTGTGTGTGTGTGTGTGTGTGTGTGTGTGTGTGTGGGGGGGGGGGGGGGGGGGGTTGGGGCGAGGGAAAATTTGCACATTGCCAGACATAAAGGGGAGAATTCAATTGGTTGAAAAGTCAGTTGGGTGTCTGTTTTTTCCTGTCTATTAGATAGGAAGAAAACAAACACTCGACTGACTTTTCAAACAATTGAATATCCCCCAAAATGTCCTGTAGGCAGGGGAGGGAAGGAGAGCTGTGTCTGGGTTAAAATGTCCTGGGGGGAGGTGGGGGGGAGCTGTGTGTGGGATAAAATGTCCTGGGGGAAGGGGAGAGCTGTGCGTGGGATAAAATGTCCTGGGGGAAGGGGAAAGCTGTGCGTGGGATAAAACGTGGTGGGGGGAGAGCGGTGTGTAGGATAAATTGTGCTGGGGGAGAGCTGTGTGTAGGACAGAGGCGTATCTAGGGTAGGGCAAGTGGGGCACGTGCCCTGGGTGGCTTGGCAGGCCCAGGAGAAGGGGGCGCCGCCGGCGGCCAGGGCATCATGCCCCACTCGCCCCCGTCAACCCTAAATGTGAGCCGCCGGAGATCTGGAGCGGTGAGGGGACGGAGAGGCGCTGCGCTCTCCTCCCCTCACATATCAGCAACAGGGCGGCCGGGGAGTGACGGGGGGGTTCGGCGGTGGCGGCACAGTGGGGCATGTATCTGGCACTGAGTGGGGCCTGGCACTGTGGGGCATGTTACTGGCACTGTGGGGCATGTATCTGACACTGTGGGCAGAGGCGTATCTAGGGTAGGGCGAGTGGGGCACATGCCCTGGGCGCCTTGGCAGGCCCAAGAGGGGGGCGCCGCCGGCGGCCAGGGCATCATGCCCCACTCGCCCCCGTCAACCCTAATTGTGAGGGGAGGAGAGCGCAGAGTCTCTCCCTCCCCTCACCGCCGCTGCCAGCACTAGCAGCGCTGCTGTGTCCGGTCTCCGGCGTTAGCCAATCAGAGCTTGCGGACCGGCTCCTGATTGGCTGCCGGTCCGCGAGCTCTTATTGGCTAGCGAACCGACGCCAGACAGCCGCCGGAGACCTGGAGCGGTGAGGGGATGGAGAGGCGCTGCGCTGCGCTCTCCTCCCCTCACATATCAACAACAAGGCGGCCGGTGAGTGACCGGGGGGGGTCGGCGGCGGCGGCACCATGGGGCATGTATCTGGCACCAAATGGGGCATGTAACTGGCACTGGGTAGGGCCTGGCACTGTGGGGCATGTATCTGGCACTGTGGGGCATGTATCTGGCACTGTGGGGCTTGTATGTGGCACTGTGGGGCAATGTAACTGGCACAGTGGGGCATGTATCTGGCACTGTGGGGCAATGTAACTGGCACTGTGTGGAGCAATGTAACTGGCACTGTGGGGCATGTATCTGGCACTGAGTGGGGCATGTATCTGGCACTGTGGGGCAATGTATCTGGCACTGTGGGGCAATGTATCTGGCACTGTGGGGCAAGGTATCTGGCATTGTAGGGCAATGTAACTGGCACTGTGGGGCAATGTTACTGGCACTGTGGGGCATGTATCTGGCACTGAGTGGGGCATGTATCTGGCACTGTGGGGCAATGTATCTGGCACTGTGGGGCAATGTATCTGGCACTGTGGGCATGTATCCGGCACTGTGGGGCATTGTATGTGGCACTGTGGGGCAATGTTACTGGCACCGTGGGCCATTTTCAGTGGCCACACCCCTTTTTTGGGGGGAGACGCCATTTTCCATCTTGCCCTGGGCTCCGAAAACCATAGTTACGCCTCTGGTGTAGGATAAAGTGTGCTGGAGGGAGAGCTGTGTGTAGGATAAAGTGTGCTGGAGGGAGAGCTGTGTGTAGGATAAAGTGTGCTGGAGGGAGAGCTGTGTGTAGGATAAAGTGTGCTGGGGGAGAGCTGTGTGTAGGATAAAGTGTGCTGGGGGGAGAGCTGTGTGTAGGATAAAGTGTGCTGGGGAGAGAGCTGGAGGGATAGCTGTGTGTAGGATAAAGTGTGCTGGGGGGAGAGCTGGAGGGATAGCTGTGTGTAGGATAAAGTGTGCTGGAGGGAGAGTTGTGTGTGGGATAAAGTGTGCTGGGGGGAGAGCTGGAGGGATAGCTGTGTGTAGGATAAAGTGTGCTGGGGGAGAGCTGTGTGTAGGATAAAGTGTGCTGGGGGGAGAGCTGGAGGGAGAGCTGTGTGTAGGATAAAGTGTGCTGGGGGGAGAGCTGGAGGGATAGCTGTGTGTAGGATAAAGTGTGCTGGAGGGAGAGCTGTGTGTAGGATAAAGTTGCTGGAGGGAGAGCTGTGTGTAGGATAAAGTGTGCTGGGGGGAGAGCTGGAGGGATAGCTGTATGTAGGATAAAGTGTGCTGGAGGGAGAGCTGTGTGTAGGATAACGTTGCTGGAGGGAGAGCTGTGTGTAGGATAAAGTGTGCTGGGGGGAGAGCTGGAGGGAGAGCTGTGTGTAGGATAAAGTGTGCTGGGGGGAGAGCTGGAGGGAGAGCTGTGTGTAGGATAAAGTGTGCTGGAGGGATAGCTGTGTGTAGGATAAAGTGTGCTGGGGGGAGAGCTGTGTGTAGGATAAAGTGTGCTGGGGGGAGAGCTGTGTGTAGGATAAAGTGTGCTGGGGGAGAGCTGGAGGGATAGCTGTCTGTAGGATAAAGTGTGCTGGGGGGAGAGCTGGAGGGATAGCTGTGTGTAGGATAAAGTGTGCTGGAGGGAGAGCTGTGTGTGGGATAAAGTGTGCTGGGGGGAGAGCTGGAGGGATAGCTGTGTGTAGGATAAAGTGTGCTGGGGGGAGAGCTGTGTGTAGGATAAAGTGTGCTGGGGGAGAGCTGGAGGGAGAGCTGTGTGTAGGATAAAGTGTGCTGGAAGGAGAGCTGTGTGTAGGATAAAGTGTGCTGGGGGGAGAGCTGGAGGGAGAGCTGTGTGTAGGATAAAGTGTGCTGGAGGGATAGCTCTGTGTAGGATAAAGTGTGCTGGGGGGATAGCTGTGTGTAGGATAAAGTGTGCTGGGGGGAGAGCTGTGTGTAGGATAAAGTGTGCTGGGGGGAGAGCTGGAGGGAGAGCTGTGTGTAGGATAAAGTGTGCTGGGGGGAGAGCTGGAGGGATAGCTGTGTGTAGGATAAAGTGTGCTGGAAGGAGAGCTGTGTGTAGGATAAAGTGTGCTGGGGGGAGAGCTGGAGGGAGAGCTGTGTGTAGGATAAAGTGTGCTGGAGGGATAGCTCTGTGTAGGATAAAGTGTGCTGGGGGGATAGCTGTGTGTAGGATAAAGTGTGCTGGGGGGAGAGCTGTGTGTAGGATAAAGTGTGCTGGGGGTGGAGAGCTGTGCAGGGTCGGACTGCCCCACAGGGGTACAGGGGAAACCCCCAGTGGGCCCCGCTGTCTGTTGGGATGGGGGAAGGTTGTCCAACCTCCTCCTCTAGGGATCAGGTTGCAGACTGTGCACTTGAATTATACTTTATACATATGTTACATTATATATATATATCAAGGGGCCCAAAACATGCACTCTCTAATGGTTAGGCAAACCAATGTTGTGGCTGGACTAACCCCCTCTGGAAACTGGCCTCATCCCTAAACATGGGCCCCTATTACTGCATTTCCGCGGTGGGCCTTTCATGCCCCAGTCCGAAACTGGAGCTGTGTGCAGAAAAAATGTGCTTGGGGGAAGAGCTGTGTGTAGGATAAAATGTCCTGGAGGGGGAAGAGCTGTGTGTGGGATAAAGTGTGCTGGAGGAGTGTGTGTGTAGGATAATACGTGCTGGGGGGAGAGCTATGTGAAGGATTTAGGGGTCCATTTATTAAGCCGTGGATGGAGATAAAGTTGCTGGAGATAAAGTGCCAGCCTATCGGCTCCTAACTGTCATTTTTCAAACACAGCCTGTGACATGGCAGTTAGGAGCTGATTGCCTGGTACTTTATCTCCGTCAGATTTATCTCCATCCAAGGCTTAGTAAATAGACCCCAAAGTGTGCTGGGGGGAGAGCTGTGTGTGGGTTAAAGTGTGCTGGGGGAGAGCTGTGTGTAGGATAAAATGTCCTGGAGGGGGGAGAGCTGTGTGTGGGATAAAGTGTGCTGGAGGGTTGAGAGCTGTGTGTGGGATAAAGTGTGCTGGAGGACAGTGTGTAGGATAAAATGTCCTGGAGGGGTGAGAGCTGTGTGTGGGATAAAGTGTGCTGGAGGAGAGTGTGTAGGATAAAATGTCCTGGAGGGGGAAGAGCTGTGTGTAGGATAAAATGTCCTGGAGGGGGGAGAGCTGTGTGTAGGATAAAGTGTGCTGGAGGAGTGTGTGTAGGATAAAATGTCCTGGAGGGGGAAGAGCTGTGTGTAGGATAAAATGTCCTGGAGGGAGGAGAGCTGTGTGTAGGATAAAGTGTGCTGGGGGAAGAGCTGTGTGTAGGATAAAGTGTGCTGGGGGAGAGCTGTGTGTAGGATAAAATGTCCTGGAGGGGTGAGAGCTGTGTGTAGGATAAAGTGTGCTGGGGGAGAGCTGTGTGTAGGATAAAATGTCCTGGAGGGGGGAGAGCTGTGTGTAGGATAAAGTGTGCAGGGTGAGAGCTGTGTGTAGGATAAAGTGTGCTTGGGGAGAGCTGTGTGTAGGATAAAATGTCATGGAGGGGTGAGAGCTGTGTGTAGGATAAAGTGTGCTGGGGGAGAGCTGTGTGTAGGATAAAATGTCCTGGAGGGGGGAGAGCTGTGTGTAGGATAAAGTGTGCTGGAGGGGTGAGAGCTGTGTGTAGGATAAAGTGTGCTGGGGGAAGAGCTGTGTGTAGGATAAAATGTCCTGGAGGTGGGAGAGCTGTGTGTAGGATAAAGTGTGCAGGGTGAGAGCTGTGTGTAGGATAAAGTGTGCTGGGGGAGAGCTGTGTGTAGGATAAAATGTCCTGGAGGGGTGAGAGCTGTGTGTAGGATAAAATGTCCTGGAGGGGTGAGAGCTGTGTGTAGGATAAAGTGTGCTGGAGGGGTGAGAGCTGTGTGTAGGATAAAGTGTGCTGGGGTAAGAGCTGTGTGTAGGATAAAATGTCCTGGAGGGGGGAGAGCTGTGTGTAGGATAAAGTGTGCAGGGTGAGAGCTGTGAGTAGGATAAAGTGTGCTGGGGGAGAGCTGTGTGTAGGATAAAATGTCCTGGAGGGGTGAGAGCTGTGTGTAGGATAAAGTGTGCTGGAGGGGTGAGAGCTGTGTGTAGGATAAAGTGTGCTGGGGGAAGAGCTGTGTGTAGGATAAAATGTCCTGGAGGGGGGAGAGCTGTGTGTAGGATAAAGTGTGCTGGAGGGGTGAGAGCTGTGTGTAGGATAAAGTGTGCTGGGGGAAGAGATGTGTGTAGGATAAAATGTCCTGGAGGGGGGAGAGCTGTGTGTAGGATAAAGTGTGCAGGGTGAGAGCTGTGTGTAGGATAAAGTGTGCTGTGGGAGAGCTGTGTGTAGGATAAAATGTCCTGGAGGGGGAAGAGCTGTGTGTAGGATAAAATGTCCTGGAGGGGGGAGAGCTGTGTGTAGGATAAAGTGTGCTGGAGGAGTGTGTGTAGGATAAAATGTCCTGGAGGGGGAAGAGCTGTGTGTAGGATAAAATGTCCTGGAGGGGGGAGAGCTGTGTGTAGGATAAAGTGTGCAGGGTGAGAGCTGTGTGTAGGATAAAGTGTGCTGGGGGAGAGCTGTGTGTAGGATAAAATGTCCTGGAGGGGTGATAGCTGTGTGTAGGATAAAGTGTGCTGGGGGAGAGCTGTGTGTAGGATAAAATGTCCTGGAGGGGGAGAGCTGTGTGTAGGATAAAGTGTGCTGGAGGGGTGAGAGCTGTGTGTAGGATAAAGTGTGCTGGGGGAAGAGCTGTGTGTAGGATAAAATGTCCTGGAGGGGGGAGAGCTGTGTGTAGGATAAAGTGTGCAGGGTGAGAGCTGTGTGTAGGATAAAGTGTGCTGGGGGAGAGCTGTGTGTAGGATAAAATGTCCTGGAGGGGTGAGAGCTGTGTGTAGGATAAAATGTCCTGGAGGGGTGAGAGCTGTGTGTAGGATAAAGTGTGCTGGAGGGGTGAGAGCTGTGTGTAGGATAAAGTGTGCTGGGGTAAGAGCTGTGTGTAGGATAAAATGTCCTGGAGGGGGGAGAGCTGTGTGTAGGATAAAGTGTGCAGGGTGAGAGCTGTGTGTAGGATAAAGTGTGCTGGGGGAGAGCTGTGTGTAGGATAAAATGTCCTGGAGGGGGGAGAGCTGTGTGTAGGATAAAGTGTGCTGGAGGGGTGAGAGCTGTGTGTAGGATAAAGTGTGCTGGGGGAAGAGCTGTGTGTAGGATAAAATGTCCTGGAGGTGGGAGAGCTGTGTGTAGGATAAAGTGTGCAGGGTGAGAGCTGTGTGTAGGATAAAGTGTGCTGGGGGAGAGCTGTGTGTAGGATAAAATGTCCTGGAGGGGTGAGAGCTGTGTGTAGGATAAAATGTCCTGGAGGGGTGAGAGCTGTGTGTAGGATAAAGTGTGCTGGAGGGGTGAGAGCTGTGTGTAGGATAAAGTGTGCTGGGGTAAGAGCTGTGTGTAGGATAAAATGTCCTGGAGGGGGGAGAGCTGTGTGTAGGATAAAGTGTGCTGGAGGGGTGAGAGCTGTGTGTAGGATAAAGTGTGCTGGGGGAAGAGATGTGTGTAGGATAAAATGTCCTGGAGGGGGGAGAGCTGTGTGTAGGATAAAGTGTGCAGGGTGAGAGCTGTGTGTAGGATAAAGTGTGCTGTGGGAGAGCTGTGTGTAGGATAAAATGTCCTGGAGGGGGAAGAGCTGTGTGTAGGATAAAATGTCCTGGAGGGGGGAGAGCTGTGTGTAGGATAAAGTGTGCTGGAGGAGTGTGTGTAGGATAAAATGTCCTGGAGGGGGAAGAGCTGTGTGTAGGATAAAATGTCCTGGAGGGGGGAGAGCTGTGTGTAGGATAAAGTGTGCAGGGTGAGAGCTGTGTGTAGGATAAAGTGTGCTGGGGGAGAGCTGTGTGTAGGATAAAATGTCCTGGAGGGGTGAGAGCTGTGTGTAGGATAAAGTGTGCTGGGGGAGAGCTGTGTGTAGGATAAAATGTCCTGGAGGGGGGAGAGCTGTGTGTAGGATAAAGTGTGCTGGAGGGGTGAGAGCTGTGTGTAGGATAAAGTGTGCTGGGGTAAGAGCTGTGTGTAGGATAAAATGTCCTGGAGGGGGGAGAGCTGTGTGTAGGATAAAGTGTGCAGGGTGAGAGCTGTGTGTAGGATAAAGTGTGCTGGGGGAGAGCTGTGTGTAGGATAAAATGTCCTGGAGGGGTGAGAGCTGTGTGTAGGATAAAATGTCCTGGAGGGGTGAGAGCTGTGTGTAGGATAAAGTGTGCTGGAGGGGTGAGAGCTGTGTGTAGGATAAAGTGAGCTGGGGGAAGAGCTGTGTGTTGGATAAAATGTCCTGGAGGGGGGAGAGCTGTGTGTAGGATAAAGTGTGCTGGAGTGGTGAGAGCTGTGTGTAGGATAAAGTGTGCTGGGGGAAGAGATGTGTGTAGGATAAAATGTCCTGGAGGGGGGAGAGCTGTGTGTAGGATAAAGTGTGCAGGGTGAGAGCTGTGTGTAGGATAAAGTGTGCTGTGGGAGAGCTGTGTGTAGGATAAAATGTCCTGGAGGGGGAAGAGCTGTGTGTAGGATAAAATGTCCTGGAGGGGGGAGAGCTGTGTGTAGGATAAAGTGTGCTGGAGGAGTGTGTGTAGGATAAAATGTCCTGGAGGGGGAAGAGCTGTGTGTAGGATAAAATGTCCTGGAGGGGGGAGAGCTGTGTGTAGGATAAAGTGTGCAGGGTGAGAGCTGTGTGTAGGATAAAGTGTGCTGGGGGAGAGCTGTGTGTAGGATAAAATGTCCTGGAGGGGTGAGAGCTGTGTGTAGGATAAAGTGTGCTGGGGGAGAGCTGTGTGTAGGATAAAATGTCCTGGAGGGGGGAGAGCTGTGTGTAGGATAAAGTGTGCTGGAGGGGTGAGAGCTGTGTGTAGGATAAAGTGTGCTGGGGGAAGAGCTGTGTGTAGGATAAAATGTCCTGGAGGGGGGAGAGCTGTGTGTAGGATAAAGTGTGCAGGGTGAGAGCTGTGTGTAGGATGAAGTGTGCTGGGGGAGAGCTGTGTGTAGGATAAAATGTCCTGGAGGGGTGAGAGCTGTGTGTAGGATAAAATGTCCTGGAGGGGTGAGAGCTGTGTGTAGGATAAAGTGTGCTGGAGGGGTGAGAGCTGTGTGTAGGATAAAGTGTGCTGGGGTAAGAGCTGTGTGTAGGATAAAATGTCCTGGAGGGGGGAGAGCTGTGTGTAGGATAAAGTGTGCAGGGTGAGAGCTGTGTGTAGGATAAAGTGTGCTGGGGGAGAGCTGTGTGTAGGATAAAATGTCCTGGAGGGGTGAGAGCTGTGTGTAGGATAAAATGTCCTGGAGGGGTGAGAGCTGTGTGTAGGATAAAGTGTGCTGGAGGGGTGAGAGCTGTGTGTAGGATAAAGTGTGCTGGGGGAAGAGCTGTGTGTAGGATAAAATGTCCTGGAGGGGGGAGAGCTGTGTGTAGGATAAAGTGTGCTGGAGGGGTGAGAGCTGTGTGTAGGATAAAGTGTGCTGGGGGAAGAGATGTGTGTAGGATAAAATGTCCTGGAGGGGGGAGAGATGTGTGTAGGATAAAGTGTGCAGGGTGAGAGCTGTGTGTAGGATAAAGTGTGCTGGGGGAGAGCTGTGTGTAGGATAAAATGTCCTGGAGGGGTGAGAGCTGTGTGTAGGATAAAATGTCCTGGAGGGGTGAGAGCTGTGTGTAGGATAAAGTGTGCTGGAGGGGTGAGAGCTGTGTGTAGGATAAAGTGTGCTGGGGTAAGAGCTGTGTGTAGGATAAAATGTCCTGGAGGGGGGAGAGCTGTGTGTAGGATAAAGTGTGCAGGGTGAGAGCTGTGTGTAGGATAAAGTGTGCTGGGGGAGAGCTGTGTGTAGGATAAAATGTCCTGGAGGGGTGAGAGCTGTGTGTAGGATAAAATGTCCTGGAGGGGTGAGAGCTGTGTGTAGGATAAAGTGTGCTGGAGGGGTGAGAGCTGTGTGTAGGATAAAGTGTGCTGGGGGAAGAGCTGTGTGTAGGATAAAATGTCCTGGAGGGGGGAGAGCTGTGTGTAGGATAAAGTGTGCAGGGTGAGAGCTGTGTGTAGGATAAAGTGTGCTGGGGTAAGAGCTGTGTGTAGGATAAAATGTCCTGGAGGGGGGAGAGCTGTGTGTAGGATAAAGTGTGCAGGGTGAGAGCTGTGTGTAGGATAAAGTGTGCTGGGGTAAGAGCTGTGTGTAGGATAAAATGTCCTGGAGGGGGGAGAGCTGTGTGTAGGATAAAGTGTGCTGGGGGAGAGCTGTGTGTAGGATAAAATGTCCTGGAGGGGTGAGAGCTGTGTGTAGGATAAAATGTCCTGGAGGGGTGAGAGCTGTGTGTAGGATAAAGTGTGCTGGAGGGGTGAGAGCTGTGTGTAGGATAAAGTGTGCTGGGGGAAGAGCTGTGTGTAGGATAAAATGTCCTGGAGGGGGGAGAGCTGTGTGTAGGATAAAGTGTGCAGGGTGAGAGCTGTGTGTAGGATAAAGTGTGCTGGGGTAAGAGCTGTGTGTAGGATAAAATGTCCTGGAGGGGGGAGAGCTGTGTGTAGGATAAAGTGTGCAGGGTGAGAGCTGTGTGTAGGATAAAGTGTGCTGGGGTAAGAGCTGTGTGTAGGATAAAATGTCCTGGAGGGGGGAGAGCTGTGTGTAGGATAAAGTGTGCTGGGGGAGAGCTGTGTGTAGGATAAAATGTCCTGGAGGGGTGAGAGCTGTGTGTAGGATAAAATGTCCTGGAGGGGTGAGAGCTGTGTGTAGGATAAAGTGTGCTGGGGGAAGAGCTGTGTGTAGGATAAAATGTCCTGGAGGGGGGAGAGCTGTGTGTAGGATAAAGTGTGCAGGGTGAGAGCTGTGTGTAGGATAAAGTGTGCTGGGGGAGAGCTGTGTGTAGGATAAAATGTCCTGGAGGGGGGTGAGCTGTGTGTAGGATAAAGTGTGCAGGGTGAGAGCTGTGTGTAGGATAAAGTGTGCTGGGGTAAGAGCTGTGTGTAGGATATAATGTCCTGGAGGGGGGAGAGCTGTGTGTAGGATAAAGTGTGCAGGGTGAGAGCTGTGTGTAGGATAAAGTGTGCTGGAGGAGTGTGTGTGTAGGATAATACGTGCTGGGGGGAGAGCTATGTGAAGGATAAAGTGTGCTGGGGGGAGAGCTGTGTGTGGGTTAAAATGTCCTGGGGGGCGGGGGGAACTGTGTGTAGGAGTGCAGGATAGTGTGCTGAGGAGAGAGCTGTGTGTAGGATAAAGTGTGCTGGGGGGAGAGCTGTGTGTGGGATAAAATGTTGTGGGGGGGGGGGAGCTGTGTGTAAGATAAAGTGTGCTGCGGGGAGAGCTTTGTGTAGGATAAAGTGTGCTGAGGGAGAGCTAAAGTGTGCTAGGGGGAGAGCTTGGTGTAGGATAAATTGTACTGGGGAGAGCTGTGTGTAGGATAAAGTGTGCTGGGGGGAGAGCTGTGTGTGGGATAAAAAGTGCAAGATTACAGAGGTGTTTTGGTGGGCTGTATGATCTGGTTATACAGCCTGGGTTCAGCGGATTGTGTAGAAACAGAAAATGTAAAAGGTATGTTTGGACTCTGTAGAAGGTAGAATAGCTTATGGTGGTTTTGTTGGTGGTTCTGGAATACAATAAGCTGACTGAAGATGTGAATTCTCAGAGAACGTTTAAAGGTTTGGAGACTAGAGGGAAGTTTTGTGAATGGGAGGGCATTGCACAGAGTGGGTGCTGCACAAAAAAGTCCTGTAAGTGCTGGGCCACACATAGTGGCCAAGACGGTCCCGCTGAACGAGACCCGCTTGGCTGGGAGGAGGGGTTTGTGTGCACACGGATCCTGTTCTGCAGGATCCCGCAGAATAGGATCCGCCCAGTGACACACGGGATTTCAGTGCGGCACAACCGCACTGTGTGAACACATACATTGAAATGTATGTGTTCACTATGAACTCCTGCCGTCCTGTTATCCGGCCCAACTGCAGCATGCTGCGGTTGGAGCCGGTGGTGGCGGGACTGCCGCACATGTGTGAGTGCCTGCATCCATGTGCATTCTCCTTGCGGCCAAGCTGGTCCCGTTCCTTGGCCGCTATGTGTGGCCTAGCACTATATCATGACTAGGAGCAGGTAATGCGTGTGTGAGATATGCAGATCTTGTGCAGCACGGATGGGTGAGTTGGGAGATTGTGAGATAAGAGAAGAGATGTATGTTGGTGTAGTTTTGTTAATAGAATTGTGTCAGTAGAAGTATTTTACATGATAATCGGTAAACTACAGGTAGCCAATGGAGGGACTTACAAAGTGGAGTAGCAGAAGATTAATGTTTTGCAAGGTGGACAAGAAAGGGAGGGGCTATGGGCGTGGCATCTGTCAGGTGGGCAAGAAGGGGAAGGGCTAGTGATGTGGCACCCACAAGGGAGGGGCTGGGGGGGGTGAGTTCCACCACCTCTCTAGGACCACTTTAAGCACTGGGGTCATCCTTAATTTCTGCCTTAGCGATATGATTACAATTGTTTTTTGATCACATCTCTGGTCAACGATTAGCATGTGGGCGGCCTTGCCATGCTCTGGGTGGCCCCCAGCATGCAATAGAAGAGTGGCAGATTCTGCTTTTTAGCAGAATCTGCAACTCAAACTGAATAAAGTGCTAAGACCAATGGCAAACTGTCCTTGCAATATTTTTTCAACATACTGTACACATCAGTGTTGCATGTTTTACATTTCTCCTTTGTAGCACAATTCAAATAATTAGAACCATTTGTGAATCTTTTAAAATGTGTCAACCAGTAATGAATACACCTGTGCACCAACCAGGAGATCTGTAAAACATGCACTGCTATGGGTACCTGAGGACTTGAGTTGGGAAACACTGATATACAACTTACCCTCTGAATGGAATAAACATAAATATTGGTCAGTGTACTATGATGACATCTATTAAGTTTGAAGTATACAGTAAATTGGATTTGTTTTATAATATATGCCTGTTTTGTCTACAGAACTGTGCTGAGAGAACACTTTGTAATTTCCCCTGGGTGTTTTTAGAAAATACACCATTTTATTGTACTTTTGTCATTGAAATACTGTAATTGCATTCTGAATTGTCCACATATTTTTCTCAAATGCAATAATGCCTTCTTTAAGAACATTGAGTAGACAACCAGAGGAAATATTGTAGAATGGCAAGAAGGACCTCAAGAGACTCACCTTCACTCTTCAATTAGACAAATGTTCCCGCATGGACAAGCATGTTTTGGGAAAGTGCTACATTACTTAGAACTGGTACAAAAATATGGATATTTTAACTCTTTTACTCCGCTGTTAACTTCACAAATGTTTTGTTTATTCTTCAGCCATAAATCAATGAAAAATAACAAGTAGGCTAAGAAAAAGTAATGTCTCAGTGGGGGAGATTCAAAGAGATAAATATTAAGACTGGGAAGCTTTTCTAAGGTTGCAGAAGTCAGAGTTGAATTATAGGACATTTTTGGTTAGATGATCTTGGAGATAGTCATGGATCTTCTTCGCAATGCAGAAAAAACAGCATGTAGACTTTACATAAAAAGGATGGACATGAGTCTATATTTATGACATACTATTCAAATGAGTCCACAGTTATCTTCAATAAGGCAATGAGGGGATTTTTTTACAACAATTTCAAATACACTCGTTAGTGTCAGAATGAAAACAGACTGCTCCTAATGAGGGTAATAAGCTTCGGTGAGATGTAATTTACATGTTAGCTCTTGAGCCAATGCCTTATACTCTTGGCTTTAGACCATAATTCTGTAAGGATTCCTCAATGCAGGACAGTAATTATTGTGGTTATTATAGTTGTATTCTAAAAATATTACCTGGAAACAATACCCCAGATGCTCTACATTTTGTTAAATAAAGGCCTTTTGGGGGCATTATAAATATGAGGGTGAAAGGGGTTGGTGATGTGAGAATTTTTTTAGATACTGTAGGTAGAGAGATACAATGTGACTGTAACTTTAAAAGCACCCACTACATTATGTAAAAAAACAAAACACCAACTCACACATTACATTAATAGCCCCACCAGTCCCCACATTGCATTAACAGCATCCTGAACATAACATTATTACCACCCTCATTACATGAACGCTCTCAGCTACATAAATGACATTAAACTTTCACTACATCAACATTATTATCTTCACCAACTTCCACATTACTGTGTGGGACATGTTTTGAAGAGTGACTGACCCAGATAGAGTTGAGTGAGAAGAGAAAGGAGCAGTAGGGGAGGGAAGGGGATGCACAGAGCTGAAGGATGGAGAGGAGTGTAAAGGAGAAAATGGAATGTAAGTAACTTTTGGTGAGGGAGAGGGAGGAACATAGGGGAGGGGAAGGACAGGAGGAGGAACCAGCCATATGTTTGGGAGGAGAAGCTTAAAAGTTGCCCAGTCCAGCTGTTCCGCATCTCCTTCCAATGATCTGTTGATTTCCCTCCTGATTGTTTCTGACTAAAGTGGGAACACCATTACTTTTGAGTGTTCCACTTGCATTTCTATCATTTTTTTTTTTTTAATATACAACTGGTGTGTAAAGATGATACTGTATGCGCACTCCTGTGGGTCTGCAACATTGACTGTCGGACCTGCATGCAGGTCTGATGGGCAGGATCGCTGATGTTGGCCATGTGCCAAATGCAGCATAGCCCCCTCCCCACTGGCGTTCATCACACTCAACATTGGCAAGTGTATATTCACTTTGCCAATGTCGAACCCACTGAGGATGACATCGCATTGTTAGCGATGTCATCCTAGTGTGTGTGCGCCCTAAGTGCCATGCCCCACTGAGTTCACATAACATATACATACTGTGACTCCACAGACCATACCCTAGTGTTTTCACATGTCATCATAACATATAAGTACTGTGACTCTGCAGTGAGTGGTGATTTTAGAAAAATAATTTCATATAAATAAATAATAAGATAAAATTGTGGTTGATTTTGTATAACTTGTGTGTGTTCATGGATATGGATAAGGACAATTAGTTGAAAATAAAGCAGTAGCAGCAACCAAATACTAGCACTGCAGCTGCTGCCAGTCATGATAGTACAACATCTACTAAAGGTGGTCCAGGGCACAGAAAGTATAGGAAAGGGCACGTGAAATCAAAATCTTTCGCAATATTAAAAAAGGGGTAGAGATGTCACCTTTAAAAATGACAAATCATTGGCCACAAAAAGAGCATTAAGAATCAAACTGTTCAGATTCAGAAATCCCTGAGGAGAGTCTAGGGGTGTCCATGTTAGCTATGAGTGAGTTTGACATTTCTCACACTGTCTTCATAGAAAATCCTATTTTGCCTCCTTTCACCATCTGCACATGTGAGGAGCAGTACAAGAAAAGAAACTGATGACAACATAAGAGATATTGAGGAGGAAGCTTGTGTGGAAGTGGGACAGGATGAGGATCTTGATGATGTTGTTTGTGTAAGTCAGCCATCATTGACTGCAGTTCTTGCCTGTGCTAAAAAGTAAAGTGATTGTGATGCCTGGGCATAAAACCAATAAAGACACTTGAATGTGGAATTATTTTTACCCAAATGTTTGTGAAGGCGTATGCTCTATATGTTAGGTCAAAGTTAGTAGAGATAGGGACGTTAACCATCTAGGCACCTCCTCCTTGTTATGTCATTTGTAGCAAGTTCATGAAATTTATTTTACAAGATTAGAATGTAATTAACACCCTCAAAAAATTGGATTGTGGTGGTCTAAACAAAAGTGGCAGTCCCTGTTGTTGAAGTGCTTGGTTAGGTAAACTGTCCTAGCTTTTAGTATCCAACATAAGGGTGGGTGGGATGACCAAAGGACAATTCAATCTTGTATCACTTTTGATCAGGGCCGTAACTTGGTGTGGGCGGATGGTGCATAGCACACAGCACATTTGCACTATCCGCATCATTCTCGATTGCCCGCTGCCAGCTGTAGTGTTGCCACCACATTTTATAATAGTAGCATTGCACCCAGCTCCCTCTCTGCCAGATGCATCACTGCTGATACACATTATAGCTGGAAGCACTTGGCAGCAGTCTCAGTCTCCCCATGTGCTACTCCCTGCTCCTCATTGACTTGTGCAGCAGTCCAGTGTCCTTCCAGCATACAGGCTGGGCTGGGGATGTGGACATCCCAGCAGGGAGCTGGGCAGGGGATGCTGAGAGGATGAGTATGAACAGGGACATCCCCTGCCACCGCCATGGCTGCCACATTCCCAAGAAGAGGAAGCTCAGTTCCACCACCAGCTGAGTGCACTGCTGCTGCTATTACATAGGTACCTGTGTGTGTGTCACTCCCCCATGTGCTCTGCCCCCCTCCTGCAGAGGGACTTCCAGGTACTGGAGCCTAGCTGCTGCTGCCTCCTGCCACTCATGTAAAGGAAGTCACAGCATCTCTATTCCTGTCCCATCTCTCTCCCCCCCCCTCTTCCCCCACCCCTCTCTCTGTCTCCTTCCCATCACTTTCTCTGTCTCTCTGCCTGCCACCTTTATTTCTCTCCCTCCCAACCCTTTCTCTCTCTCCCTCTTTTATCTCTTTACTCTCTCTCTCATGACTCTACCAGCCATAATGTGTAAAAAGGGACTCTACCTGCCATAATGTGTTAAAGGGGACTTTACCTGCCATAATGTGTAAAAGGGGACTCTACCTAGTGGTATGTATAAAAGGGGACTCTACCTGTCATAATGTGTAAAAGGGGGCTCTACTTCTCATAATATGTAAAAGGGGACTCTACCTGGTACTATGTGTAAAAGGGTACTCTACCTGACATAATATGTAAAAGGTGACTTTGCCTGGTGTTATGTGTAAAAGGGGACTCTACCTGGCATTATGTGTAAAAGGGGACTCTACCTGCCATAATGTGTAAGGGATTCTACCTGGAATTATGTGTAAAAGGGGACTCTACCTGGCGTTATGTGTAATAGGGCACTCTACCTGGATTAATGTGTAAAAGGGGACTCTCCCTGCCAAAATGTGTAAAAAGGGACTCTACTTGTTATTTGTGAAAGGGGAATCTATGTGGCAAAATGTGTATAAAGGACTCTACCTGGTGTTATGTGTGAAAGGGGCTCTACCTGGCACAATGTGTAAAATGGGGTTCTAAATTGTGTTATGTGTAAAAGGGGACTCTACCTGCCGTAATGTGTATAAGGGGCTCTACCTGGAATAATGTGCGACAGGAGCTCTACCTGGCGTTATGTGTAAAAGTGGACTCTTCCTGCCATACTGTGTAAAAGGGGACTCTACCTAGTGTTATGTGTAAAAGGGACTCTACATGTCATAATGTATAAAAGGGGACTCTACCTGGTGCTATCTGTAAAAAGGTACTCTACCTGCCATACTATGTAGAAGGTGACTCTACCTGGTGTTATGTGTAACAGGGGACTATACATGGCATTATGTGTAAAATGGGACTCTACCTGGTGTTATGTGTAAAAGGGGCTCTCCCTGCCATAATGTGTAAAATGGAGACTTGTTATTTGTAAAAGGGGAATCTATATGGCGTAATGTATATAAAGGACTCTACCTGGTGTTATGTGTGACAGGGGCTCTACCTGGCATAATGTGTAAAATGGGGCTCTACCTGGAATAATATGTGACAGGAGCTCTACCTGGTATTATGTGTAAAAGGGGCTCTATCTGGTGTAATGTGTACCATTCTTAAAGTCAGATTTTTAAAAAATAACATGTTTGGCATTAAGTACTACACCTAACGTTCAAAACAACTGAATAATGCAAACCTGAAACCAGTTAAAGAACATAATCCTACAGCTACTTTGAACTACACATCCCAGCATGCACTGTACCAGTTTCATTATGTCATATCAGCTTGAGAACCACTTTTTGCCCTTTCCTCATTAAACATGGTGAAATACAGTACAGCAATTTAGCAACATGGCTTTTCTTCATATTTAAAAGAATAACATTACTAGTCAAGCGACAAACAGGGAAAATACACAGGATATGTCAAAACAGTGACAGATATGTTGTAACTGTAGACAAATGTTACACAAAAAAAAAATCCACTTTCCAGGTCGCTTGAGTAGCATCAGTATCATTTACGTACAAATGGGACTCCACCTATGGAGCAACCAGGATCTTGAGTAGTACTTCATATTCCGAATACTTAGCCTGATACGCTCTTGCTCTTTCACTATCTTCACAGGACGCTTGATATCAGTAGTGTTTTTTGTAGGGGTGTGCACTGGGTCATTTTTCGGGTTTTGTGTTTGGATCTGGATTTCCTTCGTGTTTTGGATCTGGATTGGGTTTGCAAACCATCCTTGCGGGTTTTGGTTTTGGATCTTTTTTTTTTTTTTTTAAATCATCAAAACAGCTAAAATAACAGAATTTGTGGGGTGTTTTTGTTCCTACAGTATTATTAACTTCAATAGCATTTATTTCCACTCATTTCCAGACTATTCTGAATACATCACAGCTCACAATATTGTTTCTAACCAGTTCTGGACAAAAAGTTGCACAGAGGTACAGTAGCTGGATGGAGCTGCAGCAGCCCTTGGATGTATATACAGTACTGGGAAGACAAAATATAAAAAAAATGTATTTAAAAAAATAAGCATTAGGCAAGGTTCAAGATTTCAGTTCACAAAAAGATGATTAAGACAAAGAAGAATTAAAAAAAAATATTTTTGATTTAATTTATTCCATTTATTTTAATTAAAATTATTTTAATTTAAGTAATTTAATTGAATCTATTTAGAATCAAATTCTTCATTTCATAAAAGAGATCTTTGATATGTAGAAAGTTCAATATATGAGTGTAGAGTTTATATTAATTTAAATGTATCTAATTTATAATAATAATAATAATTATTAATATTATTAATAATATTAATTTGAATTAATTACATTGTGGTGATAAGAAGAGATATGAAAATAGGACAATAAGTTATAATAAGAATATGAGCTACAGACACCACACCCTGAAATGGATGGAGCATGCCTAGATGTATTCTGGCAAGATACTGCACAAAAAAAAATATATGTATTTTATTTTGGGTGGACTGACAGAACATCCCTATATGAACAGAGCAGCTGCAGTCCCTGAATGTATACTGGGATGGCACAGCACAAAATATTATTTTAAGTAAATATATATATATATATATATATATATATATATATTATGTCACACACTGCAGTTACAGTGTCGCACAAATGAGTAAAAAATATGTTGAAGTATTTTTTATATCACACACTGGTGGTTACAGTGTCACACAAATGAATCAGAAATATATATATAATAATTACACACTGCGGTTGACTACATCGACAGCATCGCACAATGCATTTATGAGTACGAAATATTATACTGTTGTCTGACTGGCAGTGTCACAGTACTTATGAAAATAAAATAAAAATTGTATAGTACACTGGGGTACAGCACAAACAAAAAATAGATTTTTTTTTAGAATTATAATTTTAGGCTTTTTGTTTTTAGCTTTTATTATTTTAATTTTACAGTGGGGCATAGCCACTGGATGGATGGACAGATCACCCCTTTCAGATACAGCAAAGAACCCTTTTCAAATACATATTAGAAATATATTTTTGGCTTTGTATCACACACAGATATATAGAAGTAGTGTAAGGCAGCCATAGTACTAGTCGTCACTGGGTGACACACCAATAGAAATATATGTTTGGCTTTAGATCACAAACAGATATATAGCAGTAGTGTATGGCAGTACTGGTAGTCGTCACTCAGTGATGCACTAATAGAAATATATTTTTGCTCTGGATCACACACAGAGCATATACAGCAGTAGTGTATGGCAGCCACTGTACTAGTAGTCAGTGACGGACCAATAGAAATATATTTTTTGCTCTGGATCACACACAGAGGATATATAGCAGTAGTGTATGTCAATACACAGCCCCTTACAGACAGAAACACCTGGTCCTATACATACACAGCCACTGTATGCTACTATGCAGAGCCCTAACACAGTGACAGCACACCCAACTCAACTCTCCTGTAAAACAACCCTCTGCTCTCTCCTGCCCCCTCTGGTCTCTCCTGCCCCCCTTTGCTTTCTCCTGCCCTGCTTTGCACTCTCCCAGCTTGCTCCTTCCTTAACAGCACACAGCACAAAAGGAACACGTCCTTACTATGCACTCTCCATGTCCAGAGTGAAGATGGTGCCAATCACCGGGACTATATATAGAATCCAAAACCTGCAAGATCCGACAGCGGGATCATGACATTTTGCCTCGTTTTTGGATCCAAGTCAATGTGAAGAACTGAGCCTGACTCCGATACGGAGGGAACCGAACCTGATCATCCCTAGTTTTTTGCAGGCGTCTTTGTTTCTCTTGAAATGCCCTCAGCATTGACTGCATTGACTGCTTGAACAACTGCCTCCCAGATACTGTTCTTGCATTGTGTGGGGGTGCAGGCAGCTTGACATTCAAAAGCAGCTTTTGATGCTTCATGACCTGATTCATGACCTCCTGTACTAAGGGCAAATTTTCTGTAAAAGTAAATTTGACATTTCAGCCTGTCTTTATTTTTCTCCTCTGTTTGGCCATGTCATTACTCACACATCTGTGTCCTGGGGCTCCTGACATGCCACCTCCTCCACCTCACCTGCCTCTGCCATGGACATAGTGGTAACCCCTTCCCTACACAAACACTAAACACAGACTAATTAAAAAACACACAAACACAAACCTACACTCCCACTACACACAACTTACAGACTCACAAAAACACTGACGTGACCTTAACAAAAAAGACAGAGGACAAAACAGTTAGACAAACAGATAATAAACAAGACAACAAGTACACAGGACAACTTTCACACACATTACAGCACTCAGAAATCCCAAAATACCTCTAAACCAGCACCAACTCTACAACACAGCTAAAAGTAAGGCTATCACCACTAGGTCCATAGGCACTGATTGGTTCACCCTGAATAAAAATTCTTAATGGAGATATACCGTCTGTCTTTCTTAATATAGAACCATGTATCTCCACAAGTACGAAAAGAAAAAAGATGAGTTTTGTACCAGAATAAAATGTTTACTAGTATGGTAGACAAATATCGCATAAACGGGAGTTTCAATTAATCAATCACAGGGAAGTGCCTATTACCAGACATAGACTTCCTATCCACTATGCAGTCCATGCATAGCCATACGGGGGACTATCCCTAATAATTCAGTTTGGGACTCAGTCCCTGCATCAGGAGTAATCCAAAAGAAAATCATCTGTAGCTTGTGCTTGAATTAACGCTCAGCCTGCTTTTTCCCAACACTGGAACCCACTGACTGCTGCTTGCATTCCATCTGCGGGTCACCATTGCACTTCCAGTTGTTGCGCTCATAGACAGAAATGCTGGAAAATTCATTATTTTACTCAACCTCCTGTTTACTTGTTTTACTTGTCTTTAGATACAGTGAATCCAATCGTGCTTGAACTCGGACACAGTACAAACACAATTGTTAGTAAATTTACCCCTAAGTGTTGCTAATCACCATATGTTACCCATAATCCCTTAGTCTTCTCCTAGAGCCATTCTATTACTCTTATTCATGTTTGATAATCATATCACAATGCAAAAAAATTTCGGAGTGAACCAGTGGTAAAATAGTGGGTTCCTATGATTGGATAGAGGGTTTGACAGCAAGAGGTCTTACATTTTTAGGGAGAGTAGTCAAAGTGGTAGTAGGCACAATCCTATAAATTTGCTCACATAGAGAAAATAAATGATATTTTTACAATTTATAACTAACATGTCTGTCAGTGCAACAGCAAAAAACACTCAGTCTTGCGTTTATGTAATTGGCCTGCATTGATTGATCAATTGTTTTATGACGGGATAGTTGAAATACAGTAGGCTACATGGAATCCTTGAAACTAGGTCAATTTTGTTTAAACTGGACCTGTAACCTATGCACAGTAGTAGAGAGAGACATTTTGTTGGTTAGACAAATATTAAGTCCATGGTTAAAGTGGGAAAAGGATAGGTTTATAATATAAACATGTAATATGTGATAAGTGACGGTTTAAGGGCACACGGTCAGACAAATGTAGGGAAGCATTTCAGTGTGCACATGTGCATATCTACCAACTGTCCCAAAGCTGATGTGAAAGTCCAGATTTTGGGGGATAGTACTGATTTTGGTGGGAATGTCCCATTATCCCAGGCAGCTAGAACTTGGTCTAACCGCAGGGAGCTGGAAAACTGGACCACTAGAAATTTTTTTTTTTTTTATTATAAATGGGTGGATGCCCTTATACAGTACTCTGAATATCATTATAATATATTTTTCATTAATAGGTGACCTACAAAGCTCTCTGTATACACACACTGGTTTCTGTATATGTAACAGTTCTTTTATACAGATAGCAGTGATAGAGAGGAGCATACAGCAGAGGTGGTAACAAGCATATAGTGGACTACCGGGTCATATACAAGAGGTGTGCAATAAGTTTCTGGATATGCAGTGAATAGGTAGAGTATACACATTCTGTCTGGTTGTGTACTGTATTCTCTGACTAAAGTTCTTGTGAAATATCAAGGCATAGAAATGTATATAAGTAGCACTGCACACCGAGAAAGTCAGCATGTTCATTTCCTTCACAAAGCTGTTATATAGCTCAACAGAGGCTGCTAGAGAGCCCTGCTGTTGCAGACTGCTCTTGTAGTCGTAGAAGATCACGGCTCTCTACATGATCTTCTACGACTACAAGAGCAGTCTGCAACAGCAGGAGAGTTTTGACCGAGGAAGCACCATGCAAAACCACTGTGTTTGACTGGTTTGCAGAATTTTGTCATGGGAGACAGTCTCTGGAAGACGAGGAGCGCTGCAGCTTCACCATCACCAAGGACACCATTGCTGCCATGTGGGCCATAGTTGAGGTGGACACCAGGGTGACCGTGGCCCAGTTAGAGAAGGAGAAAGGCATCTCATTGGCATCCATGAACTTAATACGCCATGAAAAGCTTGGCCTGAGCAAGGTTTCTGCTTGCTTGGTGTCTCATCAGCTAACTCGAGAGCAGAATGAGGCTCGAGGGACTTGGTCCTGCAACAAACTGGGCAGATTTGATGGTTTCAAAAACCAAAGAGAGGAAATGTTCCCTATTATGGGCACACACGGAAAGTTGTATACAGAATTTAGTCAAATACCGGTTAGATAAGTGACCAATAATTATAAAATATAGCTTTTATTAATTTTCATTCTATATAAAGGAAGTTTGCAAAATATAGTGCAGGTGAAAAAATTGTATGATCAAATTAAAAGTGTATTAAAATGCTAGACCACTGTTAATGAGATTCTATTTCTAGTGTTTCAAGGTTGTATCTTAATATTTGCTACATAGTCACATTCCCAAGTCAGATACAATTGTATCAATAGGAGTTATTTGTAGCATTTATGTGTGCTATATCTGTGGTTTGCTTAGAACCTAATGTTATTTACCAGGTCTCATTGTATAATTTTTATACTCTCTCTGTGCTGGCAGTGTGCGCATCACTGCCTAATCAAGCACCTTTATTTATTATCTCTAAGTATGAGACCACATTTTTAAGCAGCCAACATAAGTTATTGAATACACCGAACATAATAACTAGTGATGAGCGGGTTCGGATCCTCGGGATCCGAACCCCCCCGAACTTCACCCATTTTACACGGGTCCGAGGCAGACTCGGATCCTCCCGCCTTGCTCGGTTAACCCGAGTGCGCCCGAACGTCATCATCCTGCGGTCGGATTCTCGCGAGATTCGTATTCTATATAAGGAGCCGCCATTTTTCACTCGTGCATTGGAGATGATCGTGAGAGGACGTGGCTGGCGTCCTCTCAGTTTCTATGTTCAGTGGGCTGCAAATTGTGCTGCAAATATCTGTGCTCAGAGCCTGCAAATATCTGTGCTCAGTGTGCTGCAAATATCTGTGCTCAGTGTGCTGCAAGTGCAAATATCTACGTTCTCTGCCTTAAAAATGCTCCATATCTGACTAGAGATGAGCGGGTTCGGTTTCTCTGAATCCGAACCCGCCAGAACTTCATGTTTTTTTTCACGGGTCCGAGCGACTCGGATCTTCCCGCCTTGCTCGGTTAACCCGAGCGCGCCCGAACGTCATCATGACGCTGTCGGATTCTCGCGAGGCTCGGATTCTATCGCGAGACTCGGATTCTATATAAGGAGCCGCGCGTCGCCGCCATTTTCACACGTGCATTGAGATTGATAGGGAGAGGACGTGGCTGGCGTCCTCTCCGTTTAGAATTAGAATAGATTAGAGAGACACTTGATTTACTAATTTTGGGGAGCATTAGGAGTACTCAGTAGTGTACAGTGCAGAGTTTTGCTGATAGTGACCAGTGACCACCACTTTTATTTATAATCCGTTCTCTGCCTGAAAAAAGCGATACACAGCACACAGTGACTCAGTCACATACCATATCTGTGTGCACTGCTCAGGCTCAGGCCAGTGTGCTGCATCATCTATATATATTATATATCTGTCTGACTGCTCAGCTCACACAGCTTATAATTGTGGGGGAGACTGGGGAGCACTACTGCAGTGCCAGTTATAGGTTATAGCAGGAGCCAGGAGTACATAATATTATATTAAAATTAAACAGTGCACACTTTTGCTGCAGGAGTGCCACTGCCAGTGTGACTAGTGACCAGTGACCTGACCACCAGTATATAATATTAGTAGTATACTATCTCTTTATCAACCAGTCTATATTAGCAGCAGACACAGTACAGTGCGGTAGTTCACGGCTGTGGCTACCTCTGTGTCGGCACTCGGCAGCCCGTCCATAATTGTATATACCACCTAACCGTGTTTTTTTTTTCTTTCTTTATACATACATACTAGTTACGAGTATACTATCTCTTTATCAACCAGTCTATATATTAGCAGCAGACACAGTACAGTGCGGTAGTTCACGGCTGTGGCTACCTCTGTGTCGGCACTCGGCAGCCCGTCCATAATTGTATATACCACCTAACCGTGGTTTTTTTTTCTTTCTTTATACATACATACTAGTTACGAGTATACTATCTCTTTATCAACCAGTCTATATATTAGCAGCAGACACAGTACAGTGCGGTAGTTCACGGCTGTGGCTACCTCTGTGTCGGCACTCGGCAGCCCGTCCATAATTGTATATACCACCTAACCGTGGTTTTTTTTTCTTTCTTTATACATACATACTAGTTACGAGTATACTATCTCTTTATCAACCAGTCTATATATTAGCAGCAGACACAGTACAGTGCGGTAGTTCACGGCTGTGGCTACCTCTGTGTCGGCACTCGGCAGCCCGTCCATAATTGTATATACCACCTAACCGTGGTTTTTTTTTCTTTCTTTATACATACATACTAGTTACGAGTATACTATCTCTTTATCAACCAGTCTATATATTAGCAGCAGACACAGTACAGTGCGGTAGTTCACGGCTGTGGCTACCTCTGTGTCGGCACTCGGCAGCCCGTCCATAATTGTATACTAGTATCCAATCCATCCATCTCCATTGTTTACCTGAGGTGCCTTTTAGTTGTGCCTATTAAAATATGGAGAACAAAAATGTTGAGGTTCCAAAATTAGGGAAAGATCAAGATCCACTTCCACCTCGTGCTGAAGCTGCTGCCACTAGTCATGGCCGAGACGATGAAATGCCAGCAACGTCGTCTGCCAAGGCCGATGCCCAATGGCATAGTACAGAGCATGTCAAAACCAAAACACCAAATATCAGTAAAAAAAGGACTCCAAAACCTAAAATAAAATTGTCGGAGGAGAAGCGTAAACTTGCCAATATGCCATTTACCACACGGAGTGGCAAGGAACGGCTGAGGCCCTGGCCTATGTTCATGGCTAGTGGTTCAGCTTCACATGAGGATGGAAGCACTCAGCCTCTCGCTAGAAAACTGAAAAGACTCAAGCTGGCAAAAGGCAAAGCACCGCAAAGAACTGTGCGTTCTTTGAAATCCCAAATCCACAAGGAGAGTCCAATTGTGTCGGTTGCGATGCCTGACCTTCCCAACACTGGACGTGAAGAGCATGCGCCTTCCACCATTTGCACGCCCCCTGCAAGTGCTGGAAGGAGCACCCGCAGTCCAGTTCCTGATAGTCAGATTGAAGATGTCAGTGTTGAAGTACACCAGGATGAGGAGGATATGGGTGTTGCTGGCGCTGGGGAGGAAATTGACCAGGAGGATTCTGATGGTGAGGTGGTTTGTTTAAGTCAGGCACCCGGGGAGACACCTGTTGTCCGTGGGAGGAATATGGCCGTTGACATGCCAGGTGAAAATACCAATAAAATCAGCTCTTCGGTGTGGAGGTATTTCACCAGAAATGCGGACAACAGGTGTCAAGCCGTGTGTTCCCTTTGTCAAGCTGTAATAAGTAGGGGTAAGGACGTTAACCACCTCGGAACATCCTCCCTTATACGTCACCTGCAGCGCATTCATAATAAGTCAGTGACAAGTTCAAAAACTTTGGGTGACAGCGGAAGCAGTCAACTGACCAGTAAATCCCTTCCTCTTGTAACCAAGCTCACGCAAACCACCCCACCAACTCCCTAAGTGTCAATTTCCTCCTTCCCCAGGAATGCCAATAGTCCTGCAGGCCATGTCACTGGCAATTCTGACGAGTCCTCTCCTGCCTGGGATTCCTCCGATGCATCCTTGCGTGTAACGCCTACTGCTGCTGGCGCTGCTGTTGTTGCCGCTGGGAGTCGATGGTCATCCCAGAGGGGAAGTCGTAAGCCCACTTGTACTACTTCCAGTAAGCAATTGACTGTTCAACAGTCCTTTGCGAGGAAGATGAAATATCACAGCAGTCATCCTACTGCAAAGCGGATAACTGAGGCCTTGGCATCCTGGGTGGTGAGAAACGTGGTTCCGGTATCCATCATTACTGCAGAGCCAACTAGAGACTTGTTGGAGGTACTGTGTCCCCGGTACCAAATACCATCTAGGTTCCATTTCTCTAGGCAGGCGATAGCGAAAATGTACACAGACCTCAGAAAAAGAGTCACCAGTGTCCTAAAAAATGCAGCTGTACCCAATGTCCACTTAACCACGGACATGTGGACAAGTGGAGCAGGGCAGGGTCAGGACTATATGACTGTGACAGCCCACTGGGTAGATGTATGGACTCCCGCCGCAAGAACAGCAGCGGCGGCACCAGTAGCAGCATCTCGCAAACGCCAACTCTTTCCTAGGCAGGCTACGCTTTGTATCACCGCTTTCCAGAATACGGACACAGCTGAAAACCTCTTACGGCAACTGAGGAAGATCATCGCGGAATGGCTTACCCCAATTGGACTCTCCTGTGGATTTGTGGCATCGGACAACGCCAGCAATATTGTGTGTGCATTAAATATGGGCCAATTCCAGCACGTCCCATGTTTTGCACATACCTTGAATTTGGTGGTGCAGAATTTTTTAAAAAACGACAGGGGCGTGCAAGAGATGCTGTCGGTGGCCAGAAGAATTGCGGGACACTTTCGGCGTACAGGCACCACGTACAGAAAACTGGAGCACCACCAAAAACTACTGAACCTGCCCTGCCATCATCTGAAGCAAGAAGTGGTAACGAGGTGGAATTCAACCCTCTATATGCTTCAGAGGTTGGAGGAGCAGCAAAAGGCCATTCAAGCCTATACAATTGAGCACGATATAGTAGGTGGAATGCACCTGTCTCAAGTGCAGTGGAGAATGATTTCAACGTTGTGCAAGGTTCTGATGCCCTTTGAACTTGCCACACGTGAAGTCAGTTCAGACACTGCCAGCCTGAGTCAGGTCATTCCCCTCATCAGGCTTTTGCAGAAGAAGCTGGAGGCATTGAAGGAGGAGCTAACACGGAGCGATTCCGCTAGGCATGTGGGACTTGTGGATGCAGCCCTTAATTCGCTTAACAAGGATTCACGGGTGGTCAATCTGTTGAAATCAGAGCACTACATTTTGGCCACCGTGCTCGATCCTAGATTTAAAGCCTACCTTGGATCTCTCTTTCCGGCAGACACAGGTCTGCTGGGGTTGAAAGACCTGCTGGTGACAAAATTGTCAAGTCAAGCGGAACGCGACCTGTCAACATCTCCTCCTTCACATTCTCCCGCAACTGGGGGTGCGAGGAAAAGGCTCAGAATTCCGAGCCCACCCGCTGGCGGTGATGCAGGGCAGTCTGGAGCGACTGCTGATGCTGACATCTGGTCCGGACTGAAGGACCTGACAACGATTACGGACATGTCGTCTACTGTCACTGCATATGATTCTCTCAACATTGATAGAATGGTGGAGGATTATATGAGTGACCGCATCCAAGTAGGCACGTCACACAGTCCGTACTTATACTGGCAGGAAAAAGAGGCAATTTGGAGGCCCTTGCACAAACTGGCTTTATTCTACCTAAGTTGCCCTCCCACAAGTGTGTACTCCGAAAGAGTGTTTAGTGCCGCCGCTCACCTTGTCAGCAATCGGCGTACGAGGTTACATCCAGAAAATGTGGAGAAGATGATGTTCATTAAAATGAATTATAATCAATTCCTCCGCGGAGACATTGACCAGCAGCAATTGCCTCCACAAAGTACACAGGGAGCTGAGATGGTGGATTCCAGTGGGGACGAATTGATAATCTGTGAGGAGGGGGATGTACACGGTGATATATCGGAGGGTGAAGATGAGGTGGACATCTTGCCTCTGTAGAGCCAGTTTTTGCAAGGAGAGATTAATTGCTTCTTTTTTGGGGGGGGTCCAAACCAACCCGTCATATCAGTCACAGTCGTGTGGCAGACCCTGTCACTGAAATGATGGGTTGGTTAAAGTGTGCATGTCCTGTTTTGTTTATACAACATAAGGGTGGGTGGGAGGGCCCAAGGACAATTCCATCTTGCACCTCTTTTTTCTTTTCTTTTTCTTTGCATCATGTGCTGATTGGGGAGGGTTTTTTGGAAGGGACATCCTGCGTGACACTGCAGTGCCACTCCTAGATGGGCCCGGTGTTTGTGTCGGCCACTAGGGTCGCTAATCTTACTCACACAGTCAGCTACCTCATTGCGCCTCTTTTTTTCTTTGCGTCATGTGCTGTTTGGGGAGGGTTTTTTGGAAGGGACATCCTGCGTGACACTGCAGTGCCACTCCTAGATGGGCCCGGTGTTTGTGTCGGCCACTAGGGTCGCTAATCTTACTCACACAGTCAGCTACCTCATTGCGCCTCTTTTTTTCTTTGCGTCATGTGCTGTTTGGGGAGGGTTTTTTGGATGGGACATCCTGCGTGACACTGCAGTGCCACTCCTAGATGGGCCCGGTGTTTGTGTCGGCCACTAGGGTCGCTTATCTTACTCACACAGCGACCTCGGTGCAAGGTGTGAGGTATTCAGAATAGACTGAAAATGAGTGTAAATTATGGTTTTTGAGGTTAATAATACTTTGGGATCAAAATGACCCCCAAATTCTATGATTTAAGCTGTTTTTTAGTGTTTTTGGAAAAAAACACCCGAATCCAAAACACACCCGAATCCGACAAAAAAAATTCGGTGAGGTTTTGCCAAAACGCGTTCGAACCCAAAACACGGCCGCGGAACCGAACCCAAAACCAAAACACAAAACCCGAAAAATTTCAGGCGCTCATCTCTATATCTGACTGTGCTCAGTGTGCTGCAAATATCTGTGCTCAGTGTGCTAATTGCTTTATTGTGGGGACTGGGTAACAGCAGTATTATATAGTAGGAGGACAGTGCAGAGTTTTGCTGACCAGTGACCAGTGACCACCAGTATTATACGTTCTCTGCCTGAAAAACGCTCCATATCTGTGCTGCATTGTAGTATATAGTAGGAGGACAGTGCAGAATTTTGCTGACCACCAGTATAACTATAAATATAGCAGTACGGTACAGTAGTCCACTGCTCTACCTACCTCTGTGTCGTCAAGTATACTATCCATCCATACCTGTGGTGCATTTCAGTTTTGCACAGTTTGCTGACCACCAGTATATACTATATAGCAGTACAGTGCAGCAGGCCACTGCTCTACCTACCTCTGTGTCGTCAAGTATACTATCCATGCATACCTGTGGTGCATTTCAGTTTTGCACAGTTTGCTGACCACCAGTATATAATATTTAGCAGTACGGTACAGTAGGCCACTGCTCTACCTACCTCTGTGTCGTCAAGTATACTATCCATCCATACCTGTGGTGCATTTCAGGTTTGCACAGTTTGCTGACCACCAGTATATACTATATAGCAGTATGGTACAGTAGTCCACTGCTCTACCTACATTTGTGTCGTCAAGTATACTATCCATCCATACCTGTGGTGCATTTCAGTTTTGCACAGTTTGCTGACCTCCAGTATATACTATATAGCAGTACGGTACAGAAGGACACTGCTCTACCTACCTCTGTGTCGTCAAGTATACTATCCATCCATACCTGTGGTGCATTTCAGTTTAGCACAGTTTGCTGACCACCAGTATATACTCTATAGCAGTACGGTACAGAAGGCCACTACTTTACCTACCTCTGTGTTGTCAAGTATACTATCCATCCATACCTGTGGTGCATTTCAGTTTTGCACAGTTTGCTGAACACCAGTATATAATATATAGCAGTACGGTACAGTAGGCCACTGCTCTACCTACCTCTGTATCGTCAAGTACTGTATACTATCCATCCATACCTGTGGTGCATTTCAGTTTTGCACAGTTTTCTGACCACCAGTATATACTATATAGCAGTACGGTACAGTAGTCCACTGCTCTACCTACCTCTGTGTCATCAAGTATACTATCCATCCATACCTGTGGTGCATTTCAGTTTTGCACAGTTTGCTGACCACCAGTATATACTATATAGCAGTACGGTACAGAAGGCCACTGCTCTACCTACCTCTGTGTCGTCAAGTATACTATCCATCCATACCTGTGGTGCATTTCAGTTTTGCACAGTTTGCTGACCACCAGTATATAATATGTAGCAGTACGGTACAGTAGGCCACTGCTCTACCTACCTCTGTGTCGTGAAGTATACTATCCATCCATACCTGTGGTGCATTTCAGTTTTGCACAGTTTGCTGACCACCAGTATATAATATATAGCAGTACGGTACAGTAGGCCACTGCTCTACCTACCTCTGTGTCGTCAAGTATACTATCCATCCATACCTGTGGTGCATTTCAGTTTTGCACAGTTTTCTGACCACCAGTATATACTATATAGCAGTACGGTACAGTAGTCCACTGCTCTACCTACCTCTGTGTCATCAAGTATACTATCCATCCATACCTGTGGTGCATTTCAGTTTTGCACAGTTTGCTGACCACCAGTATATACTATATAACAGTACGGTACAGAAGGCCACTGCTCTACCTACCTCTGTGTCGTCAAGTATACTATCCATCCATACCTGTGGTGCATTTCAGTTTTGCACAGTTTGCTGACCACCAGTATATAATATGTAGCAGTACGGTACAGTAGGCCACTGCTCTACCTACCTCTGTGTCGTGAAGTATACTATCCATCCATACCTGTGGTGCATTTCAGTTTTGCACAGTTTGCTGACCACCAGTATATAATATATAGCAGTACGGTACAGTAGGTCACTGCTCTACCTACCTCTGTGTCGTCAAGTATACTATCCATCCATACCTGTGGTGCATTTCAGTTTTGCACAGTTTGCTGACCACCAGTATATACTATATAGCAGTACGGTAGAGTAGGCTACTGCTCTACAAACCTCTGTGTCGTCAAGTATACTATCCATCCATACCTGTGGTGCATTTCAGTTTTGCACAGTTTGCTGACCACCAGTATATAATATATAACAGTACGGTACAGAAGGCCACTGCTCTACCTACCTCTGTGTCGTCAAGTATACTATCCATCCATACCTGTGGTGCATTTCAGTTGTGCGCAGTATATATAGTAGTAGGCCATTGCTATTGATATATTACTGGCATTTAATTCCACACATTAAAAAATGGAGAACAAAAATGTGGAGGGTAAAATAGGGAAAGATCAAGATCCACTTCCACCTCGTGCTGAAGCTGCTGCCACTAGCCATGGCCGAGATGATGAAATGCCATCAACGTCATCTGCCAAGGCCGATGCCCAATGTCATAGTAGAGAGCATGTAAAATCCAAAAAAAATAAAGCTCAGTAAAATGACCCAAAAATCTAAATCAAAATTGTCTGAGGAGAAGCGTAAACTTGCCAATGTGCCATTTACGACACCGAGTGGCAAGGAACGGCTGAGGGCCTGGCCTATGTTCAAGGCTAGTGGTTCAGCTTCATATGAGGATGGAAGCACTCATCCTCCTGCTAGAAAACTTAAAAGAGTTAAGATGGCAAAAGCACAGCAAAGAACTGTGCGTTCTTCTAAAACACAAATCCCCAAGGAGAGTCCAATTGTGTCGGTTGCGATGCCTGCACCTCTTTTTTCTTTCATTTTTCTTTGCATCATGTGCTGTTTGGGGACTATTTTTTTGAAGTGCCATCCTGTCTGACACTGCAGTGCCACTCCTAGATGGGCCAGGTGTTTGTGTCGGCCACTTGTGTCGCTTAGCTTAGTCACACAGCTTCCATCTTGCACCTCTTTTTTTCTTTGCATCATGTGCTGTTTTGGGACTATTTTTTTAATCTGCCATCCTTTCTGACACTGCAGTGCCACTCCTAGATGGGCCAGGTGTTTGTGTCGGCTACTTGGGTCGCTTAGCTTAGCCATCCAGCGACCTTGGTGCACCTCTTTTTTTCTTTGCATCATGTGCTGTTTGGGGACTATTTTTTAAATCTGCCATCCTGTCTGACACTGCAGTGCCACTCCTAGATGGGCCAGGTGTTTGTGTCGGCCACTTGGGTCGCTTAGCTTAGCCATCCAGCGACCTTGGTGCACCTCTTTTTTTCTTTGCATCATGTGCTGTTTGGGGACTATTTTTTAAATCTGCCATCCTGTCTGACACTGCAGTGCCACTCCTAGATGGGCCAGGTGTTTGTGTCGGCCACTTGGGTCGCTTAGCTTAGTCACACAGCTACCTCATTGCGCCTCTTTTTTTCTTTGCATCATGTGCTGTTTGGGGACTATTTTTATGAAGTGCCATCCTGTCTGACACTGGAGTGCCACTCCTAGATGGGCCAGGTGTTTGTGTCAGCCACTTGAGTCGCTTAGCTTAGTCACACAGCTACCTCATTGCGCCTCTTTTTTTCTTTGCATCATGTGCTGTTTGGGGACTATTTTTTTGAAGTGCCATCCTGTCTGACACTGCAGTGCCACTCCTAGATGTGCCAGGTGTTTGTGTCGGCCACTTGGGTCACTTAGCTTAGTCATCCAGCGACCTCGTGGCAAATTTTAGTAGTAAAAATAATATTGTGAGGTGTGAGGTCTTCAGAATAGACTGAAAATGAGTGGAAATTATGGTTATTTAGGTTAATAATACTATGGGATCAAAATGACCCCCAAATTCTATGATTTAAGCTGTTTTTGAGGGTTTTTTGTAAAAAATACCCGAATCCAAAACACACCCAAATCCGACAAAAAATATTCAGGGAGGTTTTGCCAAAACGCGTCCGAATCCAAAACACGGCCGCGGAACCGAATCCAAAACCAAAACACAAAACCCGAAAAATTTCCGGTGCAAATCATTAATAATAACTCTAAGCTCTCTGACATATATCACTGTTGTTAAGTACACATGGATTACATAATGTGTTTATTAATTGTCACACTCACGGATGATATAGCAGCCAAAATTTCTGCAGCTAATTAAACTCAGTTCATTCGTATCTGAGTACAATTTGTATCATATATGGATAATCTGATATGGTTAAACAATAAATGAATGGTAATGCCCTTATTTAATTTATATACTAATGTCCAAAAACTGTAGTACAGGGATTCCTATCTGCAGGGGCGGATTGGGATCGAACACCAGCCCGGGAAATTTATGGAAGCAGCCCTAATAGGGGTGGAGTCTGTTGAGGGAAAGGGGCCTGTAAAGAGGGCGGGGTCACTCCTCAGAGATCCTGATTCTGAGATAGACACAGTTGGGGCCTCCTTTGCTTTACAATATGCTAATGTTTACCTGCGACTTTAAGCATATGCTCAGGGCCGGCGCCACCATTAGGCAGTTTTAGGCAGCTGCCTATGGGCGGCGGCCACTGGAGGGCGGCACTAAACACTTGGCTCAGTCAGCCAAGCTCCACCTTTTTTTTTTTTTGAAAGACGAGAAGCAGTCAGGGATGTCGTCGCCGCCAATGTGAAGTCAGGTGAATGTATTGTAATTATTGGGCTCCCGCACGCTGCATCATTATCTCAGCCCGCCGCTGCCCCCCCTCTCCCCCCCCCCCCCGCGAGCGATTGAGCTCCTGGACTCCCGTATGTCACCCCCCTCCCCTCCGTAATTGGGCTCCCGGAGTCACGCATGCCGCTTCTTGTCACATGCCGCCGCCGCTTCCCCCAGGTCTGCATCTTGTAACCCGCTCTCCTCTCATCTCTTCTTCCCCGCGACTCCGCCTGTTAACGCTGCAGTAAGTTTAGCAGCCTGCAGCTCCGTGACTTCAGGGAAGACAGGGGCGGGAATCGGGATCCCTGTCTTGATGATGAGTTGGGAGGACAGACAGAGGAAAATGAGCATTCTCTCTGTCCTGTGCATGGGTCATCACAGCCTATCTTTCCCATCAACAAAGCAAAAGACAGGCTGTATTATTTATTTGTTCTTCTTCTGTTACCAATTCAATGTATGTGAATATTAGGCTCTGGGTATATATATATATATATATATATATATATATATACTTACATACACACACACACACACACACACACACACACACACACACACACACTGCTCAAAGTGAACCGGTATTGCATACCGCCACTTCTTCGAGCACTGAGGGCGGGATGTACTAAGTGACGCTACTATTATAAATCTGCCACAGAGCGGCCGCACTGGGAGTTCAGGGCTGTGTTTCCCCACTGATTGCCCCATTCAGCCCTGGTAAGGGCGGCGCTGCGGGGTCCAGTAACCTCAATATTATTCTATTACTGCTGCTGCTAAGGGCTGTATCTGGCAGTAACTCTCCAGGCCATGCCCAGGACGTGGGGAACGATCCAGTTACCCAGCTGCAACACAATGTATGTCCCGTGTACTAGGGGTGGCGGGGGTGATCTGACCGTGCCGGAGCTGGGCGCCTTTAGCTGGATGCACAGTGAAGCTGTGCCTGTAATACGCCGGACGCTGCCCAGCTACCTCTGCCCTGCTGCCCCTGCCTGGGTGAGAGTAGCATGAGGGCTCCTGGTGGAGTGCTGCTGATTTTATGTAGTGTGTGTCATTTACTGTGCATCTTACTGTGTCATATTTTATATTTGTGTGTGTCACTGCATAGGTTACTGTGTGTGTGTGTGTGTGTGTGTGTGTGTGTGTGTGTGTGTGTGTGTGTGTGTGTGTGTGTGTGTGTGTGTGTCACTGTATAGGCTACTGTGTCGGTTACTGTGTGTCACTGTATAGGTTACTCTGTGTGTGTGTGTGTGTGTGTGTGTGTGTGTGTGTGTCACTGTATAGGCTACTGTGTCGGTTACTGTGTGTGTCACTGTATATGTTACTGTGTATGTTACTGTGTAGGAACTGTGTGTGTCACTGTATAGGTTACTGTGTGTGTGTGTGTGTGTGTGTGTGTGTGTGTGTGTGTGTGTGTGTTACTGTATAAGTTACTGTGTGCTATTATGTGATTTTCGGCTCATACCGTATGGTATAATGTGAATTTTGGCTCATTCTGTGTGCTATAATGTGAATTTCGTCTCATACCGTGTACTATAATGTGAATTTTGGCTCATTCTGTCTCCTATAATGTGAATTTCAGCTCATATCGTGTGCTATAATGTGAATTTCGGCTCATACCGTGTGCTATAATGTGAATTTCGGCTCATACCATGCGCTATAATGTGAATTTTGGCTCGTACCGTGTGCTATAATGTGAATTTTTGGCTCATACCATGTGCTATAATGTGAATTTGGCTCATACCGTGTGCTATAATGTGAATTTGGCTCATACCGTGTGCTATAATGTGAATTTTGGCTCATACTGTGTGGTGTAATGTGAAAGGGTCACCAGTACTAGCTAGTATAAGGGGTCCTTTTGTGATGCATAATGTGTATAAGGGGTATATGGTGTGGTAAACTATACTGAAGGACACATTCCCTGTTGAGTGGCCACGTCCCCTTTCCGGAGCGCACGCATGCTAAATTACAACCTTCACTTTTCCATACCCCCACTTCAAAATTTCCACTTCGACCACTGTGTGTATATGTGTGTGTGTATATGTGTGTGTATATATATATATATATATATATATTTTTTTTTTTTTTAATATACACACACACAGTCACAGTATATATAGCTGGGAGCAGGGCCCGATTATAAGAAGGGCGATAAGGGTGGTTGCGGTGTGGGGGGGAGGGGGGGTTATGGCTGAAGTTTTGCCTAGGGTGCCAAAAAACCTTGCACCGGCCCTGCATATGCTGCTACAATGCCATTCTCTGATGTACATCTATACATCTGAATATACAAGTACTGATATCCCACTTTCAGTGTCTATTGACACAGCAGTCATGCCTTTAATCTACTTCTGATTTTATTGATTTTTCATTCCATTAACCCTTTTATTTAACCTTATATTTTTCAAAGTACAGGGAGGGGGAGCACACACTACAAACAGCACAGTACAGGGAGGGAGCACACACTACATACAGCACAGTACAGGGAGGGAGCACACGCTACATACAGCACAGTACAGGGAGGGAGCACACGCTACATACAGCACAGTACAGGGATGGAGCACACACCACATACAGCACAGTACAGGGAGGGAGCACACACACTACATACAGCACAGTACAGGGAGGCACACACTACATACAGCACAGTACAGGGAGGGAGCACACGCTACATACAGCACAGTACAGGGATGGAGCACACACCACATACAGCACAGTACAGGGAGGGAGCACACACTCAATACAGCACAGTACAGGGAGGTGGGGGGCACACACTACATACAGCACAGTACAGGGAGGGGGAGCACACACTACAAACAGCACAGTACAAGGATGGAGCACACACTACATACAGCACAGTACAGGGAGGGCACACACACTACATACAGCACAGTACAGGGAGGGAGCACACATTACATACAGAACAGTACAGGGAGGGAGCACACACTACATACAGCACAGTACAGGGAGGGGGAGCACACACTACATACAGCACAGTAGAGGGAGGGAGCAAACATTACATACAGCACAGTACAGGGAGGGGGAGCACACACTACATACAGCACAGTACAGGGAGGGGGAGCACACACTACATACAGCACAGTACAGGGAGGGAGCACACACTACATACAGCACAGTACAGGGAGGGAGCACACGCTACATACAGCACAGTACAGGGAGGGGGAGTACACACTACATACAGCACAGTACAGGGTGGGAGCACACAATACATACAGTACAGTACAGTACAGGGAGGGAGCACACACTACATACAGCACAGTACAGGGAGGGAGCACACACTGCATACAGCACAGTACAGGGGGGGAGCACACACTACATACAGCACAGTACAGGGAGGGAGCACACACTACATACAGCACAGTACAGGGAGGGAGCACACACTACATACAGCACAGTACAGGGAGGGGGAGCACACACTACATACAGCACAGTAGAGGGAGGGAGCAAACATTACATACAGCACAGTACAGGGAGGGGGAGCACACACTACATACAGCACAGTACAGGGAGGGGGAGCACACACTACATACAGCACAGTACAGGGAGGGAGCACACACTACATACAGCACAGTACAGGGAGGGAGCACACGCTACATACAGCACAGTACAGGGAGGGGGAGTACACACTACATACAGCACAGTACAGGGAGGGAGCACACAATACATACAGTACAGTACAGTACAGGGAGGGAGCACACACTACATACAGCACAGTACAGGGAGGGAGCACACACTGCATACAGCACAGTACAGGGGGGGAGCACACACTACATACAGCACAGTACAGGGAGGGAGCACACACTACATACAGCACAGTACAGGGAGGGAGCACACACTACATACAGCACAGTACAGGGAGGGAGCACACACTGCATACAGTACAGGGAGGGAGCACACACTACATACAGCACAGTACAGGGAGGGGGAGCACACACTACATACAGCACAGTACAGGGTGGGAGCACACAATACATACAGTACAGTACAGGGAGGGAGCACACACTACATACAGCACAGTACAGGGAGGGAGCACACACTTCATACAGCACAGTACAGGGAGGGAGCACACACTACATACAGCACAGTACAGGGAGGGAGCACACACTACATACATCACAGTACAGGGAGGGAGCACACACTACATACATCACAGTACAGGGAGGGAGCACACACTACATACAGCACAGTACAGGAAGGGAGCACACACTGCATACAGCACAGTACAGGGAGGAGGAGCACACACTACATACAGCACAGTACAGGGAGGGGAGCACACACTACATACAGCACAGTAGAGGGAGGGAGAGCACACACTACATACAGCACAGTACAGGGAGGGAGCAAACATTACATACAGCACAGTACAGGGAGGGAGCACACACTACATACAGCACAGTACAGGGAGGGGGAGCACACACTACATACAGCACAGTACAGGGAGGGAGCACGCACTACATACAGCACAGTACAGGGAGGGAGCACACGCTACATACAGCACAGTACAGGGAGGGGGAGCACACACTACATACAGCACAGTACAGGGTGGGAGCACACAATACAGTACAGTACAGGGAGGGAGCACACACTATATACAGCACAGTACAGGGAGGGAGCACACACTGCATACAGTACAGGGAGGGAGCACACACTACATAAAGCACAGTACAGGGAGGGAGCACACACTGCATACAGTACAGGGAGGGAGCACACACTACATACAGCACAGTGCAGGGAGGGGGAGCACACACTACATACAGCACAGTACAGGGAGGGAGCACACACTACATACAGCACAGTACAGGGAGGGGGAGCACACACTACATACAGCACAGTACAGGGAGGGGGAACACACACTACATGCAGCACAGGGAGGGAGCACACACTACATACAGCACAGTACAGGGAGGGAGCACACACTGCATACAGTACAGGGAGGGAGCACACACTACATACATCACAGTACAGGGAGGAGGAGCACACACTACATACAGCACAGTACAGGGAGGGAGCACACACTACATACAGCACAGTACAGGGAGGGAGCACACACTACATACAGCACAGTACAGGGAGGGGGAGCACACACTACATACAGCACAGTACAGGGAGGGGGAGCACACACTACATGCAGCACAGGGAGGGAGCACACACTACATACAGCACAGTACAGGGAGGGAGCACACACTGCATACAGTACAGGGAGGGAGCACACACTACATACAGCACAGTACAGGGAGGAGGAGCACACACTACATACAGCACAGTACACGGAGGGAGCACACACTACATACAGCACAGTACAGGGAGGGAGCACACACAAGTAGTGAAACACAGACATAGGGGACCAGCGCAACGGAATCTGTCCCAGCAGCCAATCCACTCTGATTACATACATAGCCACCACATTATTACATCAATAGCACCACATTACACGTATAGCACCTCATTACGTATAGCAGCACATTACATACATAGCCACAACATTACATACGTAGCCACCGCATTACATACATAGCCACCACATTACATAAATAGGCCCATCATCATGGACAGACATTGGGCAGCTATAGGGCAGAAGTATTTTACATTAGAGATTGTCCCAGGGCTAGCATCGTGAGAACAAGGTACATCCTGCTCCTAATTCTTACAGCATCATGATAATGCAAATAATGTAAGTAAAAATAACCTCTCTGCCGGGTCCCCTTCAGTGCTCAGTTGCCACTCTGTCCAGTTCAGTGAGAGTGCGGGACCCAGGGTGGCGGCGGGTGTAGTGAACCCGGCTCCGACCATCGCTATGCTGCTGCTCCCGGGCCGGGTTTGTTGAAGAGACCTTTGGCCGGGCCAGGGAGAGGATACTGCTGGGCTGGTTCACTTTCTCCAGGCCCCCCATTTGTAGAACAGCTTCACCACTTTTCACGGCTAGCGGTGCCTGGAAGTGCCCGCTAGCCTAACTTCTGGATTGCATTTCAATGAACCGCAAGTACTGGAAGCAGTGTGAGCCAGCCCAGCCTATGTTAATCAGCCTGGCTGAGGGGGGTATGGGACCAGCCCATCGTAATCTGTCATGGTGTCCTGGTGGGCCAATCCGCCCCTGCCTATCTGATATGTATATTGTGCTTTTACTTAGATCACATTCTGTTTAAGGAAATCCCATCTATAAGTGCAACAGTATACAAGGTTCCATTCCCCAATTTTACAGCTGATCGTGATTTACACATGGGTTTAACGAGACCCCAAAATATCACTATGACATTCTATCAGTTTGCCCGGGATGGTATTGGGGATTATTGTTCTCAGCACATGTATAGGGTAGCGATCCACGTTGATTGTGACCGCCAACATCTCTAATGAGCGTGTCTCAACACTAACATAATGACCTCAGCATCCATGTATGGGAGCTGTATGCTACACATGTGACCGCGTCTGTACTAGTGATGCCGTCTCCGGCTGAGGTATGTTTGACTGCGGCCACAGCTCCCTGTGTAGCGCATCACACCACTGCATGCGCTGGCCACGGCTCCCGCGTCCCGGGACTGCACACTTGTTAATGAGTGTCACTGCTGGGAAGCAGACTCCAGCGTACCGCTGCTGCTGCGGTTGTCAGTTGTCTCATATATTCAGCACAGCATTAAGTACACATTATAAATCAAATCATATAACCTGATAACCATCAGGTTTGATGGTTGTCACTCAAACTCTGCCTGAGAAATCTTCAGTAGTGATGAATCCTCGATCTACAGTTTAGACCCCAAGACCAAATAGTTGGCCCAGTGGACCCCAATTGGAGGTGCACCGCCACAGAAGTTCTGACATAAGCGCAGCATGGCCAAGCAGATGGTGGCTGTTTTCGAGGACAAGATTGGTCATGTAGCTATCGTACCATTCATGCAGCAGCACACCATCGCTGGGTACTTGTATGCCAACCAATGCTTGCTACAAGTGCTGGAAGCCATTTCTAGGTGCCATCCAAGAACTTGTGGTGTGGTTCCCTTCTCCATCATAACAATGCACCTGCCCATAAGTCCAGGAAAGTGGTGGATTTTCTGGCCCATGAACTCACCCGGGAGCTTGGTCGTCCTCTCTACATTCCAGACCTGGCCCCCTGCAACATCTTTTTGTTTCCACAATTCAAATGCAGGATGCATGGGATTCATTTTAAGTCACGAGAAGCTGTAATGGAGACCTTGATCCAGCATGTGGAAGGCAAACCTGCTTTTAACTGGTCCAGCTGCTGCACCAAGTAATTTGAGCGCATGCAACTTTGCATAGACTCCTCTTGCGAATACTTAGAAAAAATGTAATGTTCACTTTGTTTAGAAGTATAATACTGTTTGTGCATCCAGAAACGCATTGCACATCACTTGTACAGTATGTGTTTATATGTGTGTACTAATCCATGGTGTACACGGTGGTTGTGAACAGTAGACACCAGCTGAAGAAGTACAGGTTGAGTATCCCATATCCTAATATCCGAAATACGGAATATTCCGAAATACAGACTTTTTTGAGCGAGAGTGAGATAGTGAAACTTTTGTTTTCTGATGGCTCAATGTACACAAACTTTGTTTAATACACACAGTTATTAAAAATATTGTATTAAATGACCTTCAGACTGTGTATATAAGGTGTATATGAAACATAAATGATTTGTGTGAATGTAGACACACTTTGTTTAATGCACAAAGTTTTAAAAAATATTGGCTAAAATGACCTTCAGGCTGTGTGTATAAGGTGCATATAAAACATAAATGCATTCTGTGCTTAGATTTAGGTCCTATCACCATGATATCTCACTATGGTATGCAATTATTCCAAAATACGGAAAAATCCGATATCCAAAATACCTCTGGTCCCAAGCATTTTGGATAAGGGATACTCAACCTGTATTTGGATCACACGCACTGGATAGATTTAACCAGATTCTGTGGTATATGATAGAATATACAGTAGTGCAGCCTTACTCATAGATACACTTGTAGTAGCGAAGATACAGCAAACCAGCCAGTCATTAATATTGGCACTTAACAGCAGGATTTTGGAGGGTCCCCCACGGAGCTAAGTGGTACCACTGTGGCGCTCTAACAAAGTGACAAGATGGTGCAGTGCATGACTAAAGTACGGTGGTCATCTTGGTAAAGCAGCATGCAGATGCTTCATAATAAAACAACATGGAGGGAAGCACAATAGCACACCTCCTGTTACAACAGTATGTAGGCAGGTATTCTGCATAGACGCCACAGAGCACAATAGTATACACGTTCACTAAGTGGGTGGAGAAAAACATTATTACAGAAATCATTTCATCATGCTCCTCCCCACTCGGTGGTCAGGGCTCCATTACATGATTTTGCAGATAAGTGGGTAGATAAAGCTTGTAACAATGCAAATTATGCCATCAAACCCAAATCATGTCAGTGAACTACATTGTGATATTACTGGTTGATAATCCCCTTCAGGGACTTCATGCAAAGCATGCTCTGGTAACCCTATCCCACTCCTACACTTTTTAAAAAATGATAATCTCTTCAGGGATTCTGTCACATTCAGTATGTGTATGTTTACTTAATGGTTATTTTTAATTGCAAAACTTTTGAAGTTTGAATATATATTTTTAACAAAATCGGTCAATATATAAAAAAAAAAATAATCCCTGAAGAGGTTAAAAGGTTTTGATTTTTTTTTTTGTAACTACACATTTTTTTTTCCAAATGGAGATTTAATCTTCTTTTGAAAATGTATACAAAATCCATTCTCAGCAAGACGCAATTCACGGTTTACAAAATGTCAGTTATATGCGCTGTATGAGCTGATTACAATTGTTTCTCTGCTCAGTTTTAATGCAATCATACATAGTTGCTGGATTTATTTATACAGCTGTGTAAATGTGGGTTCTATCAATCATTGCCTCTGTCCTCATAGCCAGCTGAAGAGATTCATTGGTAAGTAAGTGAATACAATATGACAAGCAATAAGGTTTCCTGACAGATTAGCACATAAATGTTACCACAGTGAATTGACAGTAAATTGACCACCAATTATAAAAACTCAGCACATTTGTCAAAATGTGGTATTGCTGATTTCTAAGGGCATAGTTTCAGATTGTACCATTGGGCATTCAGTCAATCATCTTGTAGGAGGTCCACTTTACTTGTGCAAGCTGTTCTTTTAGCAACACACACACACACACACACACACACACACACACACACACACACACACACACACACACACACACACACACACACACACACACACACCAGACACACAGTCTTATTTATACAGTGGTGCTTGAAAATTTGTGAACCCTTCAGAATTTTCTATATTACTGCAGAAATTTGGCCTAAAATTAACTCCGATTTTCACACAAGTCCTAAAAGTAGATAAAGAGAACCAAAGCAAACAAATGAGAAAAAAAAATTAAAAAAATTAGACGTGTTTATTTTTTTATTGGGAAAAATGATCCAATATCACATGTAATTGAGTGGCAAAAGTATATGAACCTTTAGGCTTAGCAGATATTTTGAAGAAGAAATTAGAGTCAGGTATTTTCAATCTATGGGATGACAACCAGGTGTGAGTGGATGGATTACATAAGTATTACCATTATACGGGATGAAGGATTTCAAAATTCTGACAGCGGCATCCCACCCGACAGAATACCGGCAGCGGGGTGAGCACTTACAGTCCCCTTGCGGGCTCACTGTGCTCGCCACGTGTGGTGTCGTTGGCTTGCAGTGCTCGCCACAGGATCTATTCCCACTCTATGAATGTCGTGGACACCCACAAGTGGGAATAGCCCTGGTGCGCAGGGGTTCCGGCTGTAAGCATTGTTGGTAGTTGGGATTTTGGCGTCGATATTCTGAATGCCAGGATCCCAACAGCCATCATTTTAACTGCACACAGAGAGAACAGGGATCTATCAAAGTCTGATGTTCACAACATATGTCTGTGAAAGTATATCATGCCTTGAACAAAGGAGATTTTTGAGGACCTCAGAAGAAGAGCTGTTGATGCTTATCAGGCTGGAAAAGGTTACAAAACAATCTCTAAAGAGTTTTCACTCCACCAATCAACAATCAGATTGTGTACAAATGGAGGAAATTCCAGATCATTATTACTCTCCCCAGGAGTGGTCGACCAACAAAGATCACGCCAAGAGCAAGGGATCTAATAGTTTGCAATGTCAAAAAGGAACCCAAGGTAACCTCTAAGCAACTGAAGGCCTTTCTCACATTAGCTAATGTTCATGAGTCCACCATCAGGAGGCCACTGAACAACAATGATGTCCATGGCAAGATTACAAGTTGAATGTTGCTGCTCTTCAAAAAGAACATTTCTTCCCATCTGCAGTTTGCTAAAGTTCATCTGGACAAGTCAGAAGGCTATTGTAACAATGTTTTGTGGGCAAGATACATCTTTTTGGTTTAACTGAGTAGCATTGTTTGGAGAAAGGAGAACACTGTTTTCCAGCAAAAAAAACCTCCTACCATCTGTAAAACATGGTGCTGGTAGTATCACAGTGTGGGCTTGTTTTGCTGCATCTGGCCCAGGATGACATGCCATCATTGATGGGACAATGAACTCTGAATTATACCAGAACTAGCTGTTCTACCCGTTCTTCGCACGGGAGTTTCTGATTTAAATATAAATTAGTGTTAAAAATTTGGTAAATCTATAGAACTGTAAATTTGAGACGTTTTAGTGTAAGTAAATATTAATCCAAACCATTAAAATTATTAATGGTTATTGGCATTACCCGAGGAGCACCCATAGCCGATATTGTAAAACGTGACAGGGCCATTCATGTAGTTTATTAAATTCTACACACTGGAGGTGCAATCCAAGTTTTGATTCGATTGTCCATTTGAGTGTTATCGTTCATGCAACGCAAGCCATGCAACAGTAATTACATCATTATGTTAACCCCCTTTTCTTCCCCTTAGAGGAGGTTTATTAAAATTCAAATTACTGTACATTTTTTTTCAATTTCCCACCTGCAGAATACCTATGTTAAATTTAATCTTCCTAACATATCGGGAAGTAAGAGAATTAATGATGAGTCAGTGAGTGAGTGAGGGCTTTCGCATTTTTGTATTTGATTAAATTCTACACTCTGGAGGTGCAATCCAATTGTCTGTTTGTGCAATATCGTTCACGCAATGCAAGCCACGCACCGGTATTGACATCATTATGTCAACCCTTTTTTTCATCCCCTTAGGGGAGGTTTATTAATATTCTAACTACGTAGTTCTCCTATTTCTCACCTGAAGAATACCTATGTTACATTTCAGCTTCCTACATATCGGAAAGTAAGAGAATTAGTGATGAGTCAGTCAATGAGTGAGTGAGTGAGTGAGGGCTTTCCCATATATATATATATATATATATAGATAGATAGATAGATAGATAGATAGATAGATAGATAGATAGATAGATATTCTAAAGGAAAATGTCAGGACAGCTATCCATGAGCTGCATCTCAAGAGAACTTGAGTCATGCAGCAAGACAACGACCCAAAGCACACAAGTCATTACACCAAAAAATGGTTAAAGAAGAATAAATTTTAAGTCCTGACTTTAATCCAATTGAAATGAATGTAAGAGTTGAAGCTGTTTTGTACAGAGGAATGGGATAAAATTCCTCCAAGCCGATGTTCAGGACTAATCAACAATTACCAGAAATGTTTACATGCAGTTATTGCAGCAAAAGGGGGTAATACCAGATACTGAAAGCAAAGGTTCACATACTTTTGCCACTCACAGATATGTGATATTGGATAATTTTCCTCAATAAAATATTGAGCACGTCTAATTTTTTTGTCTCATTTGTTTTATTTGGTTCTCTTTATCTACTTTTAGGACTTGTGTGAAAATCTGAGGTAGTTTTAAGCCAATTTTCAGCAGAAATCTAAACTTATTTGAAGGGTTCACAAACTTTTAAGCACCACTGTATATGTTTTTCACTTATATAATTAGAGATGAGGGGGTTAAGTTTTCTCAAAACTGAATCACCTAAATTTTAGCTTTCCGAGGGGATCCAAGTCCCAACTTTGTTATTTGTATTGGGCTAAGATCAGAAAATGAGGAAGAACGTCATCTTCCTGGCATCAGATCTTAGAGATGAGCGGGTTCGGTTCTCAGAGAGCTAAAACCCCCTGAACTTCACGTTCTGAGCCAGAATCCGTGTCTGGCTCGGACTTCCCACCAGACTCGGATCCCAGAATGAGGCAAAATGTCATCATCCCGCTGTCTGATTCTCGCGGGTTTTGGATTCCATATAAATAGCCGCACATCGCCGCCATTTTCACATGTTGCCTATGTCAATCCATAATAAGTAGGGGTACGGATGTTAACCACCTTGGAACATCCTCCCTTAAATGTCACCTGCAGTGCATTCATCATAAGTCATTGTCAAGTTCAGAAACTTTGGGTAATAGTGTAAGCAGTCCACTGACACCTTAATAATGTGATTTGTTTGAATATTATTTCTCTGTGAGGATGAGAATGTAAGCACTGAAGGGGTGGGGAATCTGAGGATGAGGACGACATCTTGCCTCTGTAGAGCCAGTTTGTGCAAGGAGAGACTAATTGCTTCTTTTTTTGTGGGGGCCCAAGCAATCCAATCATTTCAGCCACAGTTTGGTGGCAGACCCTGTCGCTGAAATGATTGGTTTGTTATAGTGTGCATGTCCTGTTTATACAACATAAGGGTGGGTGGGAGGGCACAAGGACAATTCCATCTTTCACGTCTTTTCTTTTCCACATCATTCCAGGGGTGCTGCCCCTCTGCCATATCAGTCCGGAGGTGCTGCCCCACTGCCATTTCAGGGGTGCTGTTGCCTGTCTACTGTGTTTTATAATTCTCCAGGGGTGCTGCCTATGCTGTATAATTCCAGGGGTGCTGCCATATAATTCCAGGGGTGCTGCTGTACTTTATCCTAGGTTTAAATTAAAGACTAGAGCAAAACAAGCTTCAACATCACAAACAGATTTGTTAAAACATAGCTGTAAAGGTGGAAATGGAAATTGCAATTTTGACAAAGTGTTTTCCAATGAGACCACATTTGTGGCCAAAGTCAGTCAATCTCAAAAGAGACAGAATCATAATCCAGTGCAACTGCCAGAGAGATAAAAGAGAGATTTTCTACCGGAGCATTAGAGAGAGGTTCTTCTCAATTATTTCCTGTTAGGGACTCACTCAAATGAATGGATCCAATTAGTCAACCTTAATTTTGATTTATTGTTAATGTTCCACATTTTGGGATTATTTATTTACAAAATGCGCATTTGTTGTACAGGGTTCTTTTCCTAAGGGCTACGTAGGGTTATCGCAAGACCTTGTGAAGTTAGAAGAACAAGGTTTCAGTGATCTTGCATTGCATCAGCTTTCCATTGCACTGCAGCACTAGATGGGCCAGGAGCTCCTGTGATGCAGAAACAGTTACTGAATAAGGCCCAGTATGGAGTCTCATGGTGGCTTACAGCCAGGAAGATGTCTGGCTTACCAGGTTGAGGCATGCTGTGGGCACAGAGGTTAGCATTGCTTCCTCCCACAGTCCTACTTATAGTATGAAATGATTTTCGACTGTAGAGTGGTAAGCTCCACTAGGGCAGGGGCTCAATAACAAAAAAATCACTGCACAATCCTGCTTGGTACTGTACCAAACCCATCCAAACTCAACTTGCCCCATCCAGGTCTGCTGTGGGGGCACAGGAAGGACTGCTAAAACATCTAAGGGGCTGCTTTATTTAAAAATTAAATATGAAAAATTTAAAACAAGACACACAGGTATACTCACTAGTGTGTAACTTGGACACACAGGTATGCTCACATGCATGTAACTGGGAGCTGTGAAAAATAAAAAAGGCATCTGCCACAAAATATGTAAATAAAAATGTAATAAAAAAATGGAAAAAAAAGAAACCCACGAGATTTTCACAAAATAAGTCTCCAGACTCCGTGGAGGGGAAAAATATCCAATCTTGATCCTGTGGTATAGACCAGTTTATTTGCATCCCAGCATTACATCCGAGATTATTTTAATCGCTGAAAATGGAGAAGGGGGTACAAATTCTGAGGCTTTGGCTCCTAGTTTTTCAGTTTGTCCAGTAAAGTGGTAATTATATATTTGCTTGGTTGAAGATCTTTCTATTCCACACCAATATAGGAGTGGAGGTGAAAGCCTGTGTGTTGTTCCTGATTGCGTGTGCCTCTCTAATATTTAATCACTTTCTTGACATTGTCCTCTTCCTCTTGCCTCTTCTCATAATGTGAAAAGTCATCAAAGAAGGAGGTGGTATGTTTGTAGCTAGCTATGATTCTGAGAACTTGGCGAGCTTTTTCCAGGGAGACCACCTGTCGCTGAAATGATGGGTTTATTAAACTGTGCATGTCCTGTTTAAACAACATAAGGGTGGGTGGGAGGGCCCAAGGCAATTCTATCTTGCGCCTCTTTTTTTTCTTTGCATTATATGCTCTTTGGGTCCTAGTTTTTAAAACTGCCCTCCTGTCTGCCACTGCAGTGCCACTCCTAGATGGGCCAGGTGTTTGTGCCGCCTACTTGTGTTACTTAGCTTATTCATCCAGCTACCTCGTCCCAACCTTTTGGCCTACAAACAATATTGTGAGGTGTTCAGAATAGACTAAAAATGAATGGAAATGAATTTCATTGAGGTTAACAATGCCATAGGATCAAAATTACCCCCAAATTCTGAGATTTTAGCTGTTTTTATGTTTTTTTTTTAAAAAACATACAGATCCAAAACCAAAACCCGATAGGGTGGTTTTGGGAAAACCAATCCAGATGTAAAACACGAGCGGAGATCCAGATCCAAAACCAAAACACAAAACACGAAAAGTGTCCACCGCACATCTCTATCGACGGATCTCATGTGTTTCTCATTGCATATAAAATTCCCTCCCTCGTGTTTAGGTACCATTTCACACAGGTTATTTGACAGGGTGTGGGCAGGGCTCTCTGATTTAGCAAAAAGTTTTTTTGGTTATCAGCTAAAAAAAATTAACAAACTTAGGGGCACTGACTCATTTAGGACTGCACAATGTACCTAAATTAGGACTGCACAAAGTCAGTAAAGGTAGGGGCACTGTACAGAGGCATCACTTAACACAGTGACAAGCTGCCAGTGTCCACCAAAAGGAAAGAGTCCCATCCGGTCATATAACAGCATCCCTGTCAAATAGATTGAATTCTGTATGGAATACACACTGCCCAAAAATATTCATTCAATAATTATAAATACATTTATTGAATGCGAAAGATTCTTCTTATTAACATTTATTTATTTATGTATTTCTTAACAGTTTCTTATATAGCGCAGCAAATTCCGTTGTACTTTACATTTACATACAAACTGGCTGTACATAATAACTATGAAAGAGAAATTATATACCTTATAAAAAAGTAATAGTTTAATATCACCTTTAAAAAATAACACTTTGTTTTAACAAGAAACACTTTGTTTAAGAAGGTATTATCTTGATACTGAGAATCCACTGCATTAATACAAAAAATATGTGACCAGTGCTAATATTTGTCACTTTGTAGATACATTGTGGTCAAATCCTCTTAGTCGCAATGATTTCGGGGGTGCCTTTCATCGCGGCAGCAGCCACAATTTAGGAATTTAAGACTGAGGTACTGTACTTATTAAGTGACATGTGGCCAATCATGGATATGCTTAAAACCTGGATTGTTAGGGTGCCTTGAGGACAGTGTTTGCAAACCTCTGCTTTAAGACACAAAAATAGCGTTATGTAGAGTCCCTATACAGCTCATAAAATCCTATTGAAATTTACTGTACAATGTTAAATCAATGTATCTAGGAAGTGACACATTAGCACTGGTCACTTTACTGATATTTAGTATCAATGTAGTGGATTTTGAGTAACAAGATTATACGGGATGGGTTTTGCATCCTGGCAGTCGGGATGCTGGCGGTCATCAGACCCGACACCGCCACTGAAACACTGACCACCAGGACCCCAAAGGTAAGTATCTGGGTGGATATTAGAGTTAAGGCCCAGGGGTGTAAGCTTATGGTTAGGCATTGGGGGGTTAGTCTAGGCACTAGGGGGGTGGTTAGCTGTAGCCTCCACCCCCTGCATTTTAACCTCAGCTACCACCAAAAGAGGGTTAGGGTTGTGGGGGAGGGATAGCTTACTTACTCCCAAAAACTGTTGGGATTCTTGGTTTCGGGATGCCAGTGTTGGTCATGTGACCGCCTGCATACCGAACACCAGGATAATAGATCACACCGGATGAAATTTTTAAAGCGATATTAAATTATATTAAGTTTTTATAATCACTCTTAAACAAATAATTGCAATGCACAGCCAGTTTGTATATACAGTAAATGTCAGTTCATTTTTAGAATCTTTATGTATTCAATAAATGTTTTTACTTTTTTCTTGAATATTTTTTGGGCAGTGTGTATGGTGGTCATTTCTTGTTATAGCGCCACTATTAAGTAGTCGATGGTAGACCCTAGCTATGACCTCCATGAAGATAGCCAAACCCTCTATTCAGACTATACCCACACCACACTGGACACACACCCACATTACTAGTCACACCACCGCAGTGCTTGTCACACCTCCTGCTGAGGCACACAATAGGCCCTTCATAAAATTCAGGTCCAGGCCCATGTGGACCTTTATCTGGCACTGAGTACAGCCCCTTAAACACATTACACCACACAGTAGTACCCCTTATACACATGCCACAGTACAGCCCCTTAAACACATTACACCACACAGTAGTACCCCTTATACACATGCCACAGTACAGCCCCTTAAACACATTACACCACACAGTAGTACTCCTTATACACATGCCACAGTACAGCCCCTTAAACACATTACACCACACAGTAGTAGACATTATGCCACAAAGTAGAGAACCTTATACAAATTACTCAACAAAGTAGAGCCCCTTATACACGTTATGCCACACAGTAGAGCCATTTAAACACATTACACCTCACAGTAGTACCCCTTATAGATGTTATGCCCCTTATACATGTTACAACAGCTGTGCCCTCAGGTGCTGTGTATGTGTTATAGCAAAATAAAATGAACGCTGATGAGATGTATGTATGTCAACTATTAGTATAGATGTTTATTTATTTATTAAGAACACATACAGTGGGGTAAGTACTGTCAATTCCAAGCCAGTCTCATAAGCACATTCATGTGTAAATACAATCACTACAGCTGACCTTATACTTCCCCTACTGTATCTCACTGCCTTCATCCTGGAGTAACTGGATACCAGGAAGAACTTCACCCGGTGTGCAAGTGTGCAGTCCTGCAGAGGGTATCCCATGAAGGTGCTGCTGAGTTCCTTATTGTAAGCCATCTGACCGGGAGGCATTCTTTGATGTGGTCAGTGAGCACTGTTCTCTGTAACTCAAGGCAGGGGCCATACAGGTGTCCCTGGTGCACTCTGTGTACTGTAGTGGCGGCAGGCAGTGATGATATACTGTAGTGCCGCTTCAACCTGGGTCTTGAGTGCAGCTCCAATAACATTGTGGGGTTGGGGAGGGGGTACTTACAGCTTTCTTGCTGTACTGCTGCAGTCTTGTTACAGTGTTATGTGTATGTATGCCTGTCGGATCCAATCAGCGGCCATTACCATTTTAACAGGCCACTGGTCGCTTGAGAGACAGCCATTCTCAGCCAACCATCAGCCTGTTATCATGGTAGCAGCTGCTGATTAGATCTGACAACACACAGCTTTCTGGACCATAACACTAAGATCCGACACTGCGGTCTCTGTGTTTTGTCTCTTTTTCAGATCCAAGCCTGGCAGTAAGACCCAAGCCAGGACTCAGATTCTCTTTGAACCCTAAATTCGGGTGGGTTCAGTTTCCAGGAAACCCAACCCTCTCATCTCTACTATTTTCCAATACATGCTCTATTGTGCTCCGTATACAGACTCAGTAACACATAATATACAAGAGTTGAATATCACATTAATCAGCACAGTTGCAAACAAGATGCAATTTTCGGCAAAAAAGACATTGCACTGGACCTGCCGGCTCAATTGCGACAGGCATCTTTATAGTGTGTTGAGGCTAGATGTATGAGAACACATCTGTAATAATCTGTTACCTGAAGACACTGGTGTAATTTTGTCAATATACTGTAGCCACTAGAATTAAAGCGCCAATTTGTTTTGTGGCTAAACCAGGTTGGCTTTGCCTTAACACATATCTCTACAACAAATCTACAGGCTACAGTATATCGCCAGTGTTGTGTCAGTATCTGCAACTCGCAGTCTTTTACATTTGGGCCTGTAGATGGATTTATTTATTTTTTTGTATTGGTCCATGTTAGAAATCAATGCACTGCAGTAAGTATTCCCACAATTACTTTCATGTACGGAACATTGCAAGTTACTTTTCCATCATTATAACCACAGCTTTTTTGCATTATTATTGTTTTGTATTAAATATTAAGGTTTTGTTTTTCACTATTTCAATTTTTTTTAACAGTTCCCGGATTCTGGTCCAGCAGAAACCCAACTGACCTCTCACTGTTTAGCGAATAAATGAAAACCCTTTGAAGATAGATAACATACAGTTTGAAAGTTAGAAGACCAAAAACTCACTGTAAAATGAAGCATGTAGACTCTAATAAAGATTAATGGTTGGAAAAACAAGGCTGTTGTATAAACATTTAGAACATGGACTCCCTCCCGTTCTAGAACAATGTTTCCGCTTTATGTCCTTGGAAAAGAGCTGCTATACACAGGCAATATGTTTGCATTTCCACCCTTCTTTTAAATATATTTTTATAATACCTTGTTTATTATGTTTGGCTGGTTTTTCTAAGCAAATACATTGCAAAAAGATTTTCTGTCATACTATAGCAGATATAAATTGCTGAATTATATTTTCGCAATGTACAGGTAGCATGTACAGTGATATAATAATCTTATTTATTGTAGTGTTATATTATTACAGCATTACTGTCAACATTGTGCACATTGTAAATATATTGTTGTTGCTTTTCTTCTACATTGAGAATGCACAATCCAGGCCCAAAATGCTGTATGCTGGCTATGCCATCAGCTTTATTAATGTGGCCGAAGGTTGCAGCTCCATAAATGTGCTATAACTACTGACATGGTTAATGAAAACTCCTGTTCGCCTATTATATTATTGCAGACAGATACTAGATTTTTTTCATGCCTTATCTGCAGTGGTGTAAGTAGAGAAAATCTCTTAGTGGTACTCTGTGCATGGGCCACAAAACGAGGGACATGGGACATGTATCATACAGTGCAACGTCACTTCCATTCCGAATACACCTTCAGTGGCAGATTTTTACTTTTGCAGCCCCCCAATAAAATCTGCCACCCTTAGTGAGCCAGTTGCAGTCCATGGGGGTTATTCAGAGTTGGTAGCAAACAAAAAAAGTTAGCAATTGGGCAAAACCATGTTGCACTGCAGGTGGGGCAGATGTTACATGTGTAGAGAGATTAGATTTTGGTGGGGTGTGTTCAAACTGAAACTGAAATCTACATTGCAGTGTACAAAAAAAGCAGCCAGTATTTACCCTGTACAGAAACAATATAACCCACCCAAATCTATTTCTCTCTGCATGTTCCATCTGCCCTACATGCAGTTTGCTAACAACTCTGAATAACCCGCTATGACTGTACTAACTTTACTGTGACTGGTAGTGATGGTGGTAAGTTCTACCTGTCAGTCATCCACACGACAGACAGCCCCAGTGGGAGGTGTTTTCTCCCTCTGGAACTGCCAGACTGGGCTGCAATCAGGGCAGTATGGAGTCTGGCTGGGCCCAGGTACTTTTTAGATGGCATGGCCTAATCACAGAAGGTGCAGCCATGCACCCTTAGAAAAAAAATACAGAAAAAATTGTATCTTAAGCGCCTCCCTTTCCACACTGCAGCCCAGCACACAGCAGCATGTGATGAGTTGTGGAGAGTATCTGCTGCTGCCAGGTAAGGGGCGGGGGAGACCAGGGCCCCCACTGGGCGCCTACATCAAACATGGACCCGAGTAATTAGTACCCACTCCCCCCCTCTTGTCGTCAATGGCTGCAATTGGTAGAGTGTGCTTATAGTGGGAAGCCACTGCCTGCCTTATCATCAGCTCTTGCTAGCTTCTATGGGCTGCAGTCAATGCAGTCCATAGAAGCTGATGTTTTGCACATGCGCAGTCCTGCCATTGCATATGCACATGTGCCGGTTCCGGCGCTTGTGAGCTCTATTGTGCAGGTGCAGGGACCCAGTTGGCAGCTGGGAATATGGTTTCCTCTGATCCTCCAGAGCAGGCAGCACACCCAGTGGCAGCCCCCATCCTCCACAAAGGTAGGAGCTCCCACTGCCTATATGGTGGTTGGAAACTCTGAAGAAGCAGATCCCATCTGGGTGTCTTCATTTGGTATTCACTTTTCATATAGGAGATCACATTATCTGGACGATACCTGTTGGTGTACAAACAGTGGCGTCACAACGGGGGTGCGGGGGGTGCGGCCCGCTCCCGGGTGTCACCCGCCGAGGGGTGACACCAAAATGCCGGCTCCTGCAGAGTGACAGAAGCCGAGTGCTGCACTGTTATATTATGTGCAGCACTCGGCTCCTGTCACTTTGTAGGAGCCAGCACTGCAGGGACAGCACCTCCCGAGAGTCAGCCCTCACCTCCCACACCCCCCAGTGAAAAAAAAAACGGGTGTCGGGACGCGAAGCCCCGCCCCTCCACAAAGCCCCGCCCCCTTTGCGTACCTGCAATGGTGTAAAAATGGGTTCCACCTGTGAAGCCCCGCCCCTCCGTTTAAGCCCCGCCCATTCCTGCGAAACCCCGCCTCTTTTCTCCTCGCTGCCGCACCGGGTGTCACAGAGGTGAGTGACGCCTCTGTGTACAAATATAACTAATGTCATCATCATACAAAAGAGGTTCAACCAGACTCATGCCCCTTGTCACCTTCTGCCCCCTGTATCCACTCCAGCCTCCTGCCCCTTATGTATCTCCAATCTCCCATCTTTATAGCCTCCTGTCCCCTGTCTGTCCAGGTTCCTGCCATGTGTGTCTCTCCAGCCTTCTGCCTCGTCACTCTATCTCCCTGCCACATCACTGTAGTCTCTGTGTCTCTCAGCCTCAACCCCCTTCCATGTGTCTCTCAGCCTCCCCCATATGGCAGATCCATGGGTACAGTGGATGATGGCAGATCCCTGGGTACAGGGGATGTCAGCAGATCCCTGGGTAAAGTGCTGACAGGGGGTGAGGACAGATCTGGGGCCAGGCCATGTCACCAGATCTCTGGGTAAAGTGCTGACACTGACAGCAGTGAAGACAGATCTCTGGGTTCAAGAGGTAACACTGCCAGGGGCTGAGAACAGATCTTGTGGTACAGGGGGTGAGGGCAGATTTAGGTTCAGAGTTGAAGGCAGATCAATATTTAGGCAGATTTAGGTTCAGAGTTGAAGGCAGGGGGTGAGGGCATAATTTTGGATACAGGGGCAGGGGGTGAGGGCAAATCTGGGGACCGTGGGTGACTCTGGCAGGTGGTTTGGGGAGATCTTGGGACAGGAGCTGCAATGGCAAATATGGGTACAGGGCCTGAGAGCAAATCTGGGGGCAGGGCATGAAGACAGATCTGGAGACATGCCCATCTATTGGCTGCACCAGCCATCAATCAGCTAGAGCTCTCCTTATTGCCGGTTAACAGCCTTTTCCCCTGGCACATCCCTCCTGGCTCCCGGATGGGAGAAGGCTGCTGTTGAGGCTTCTGTTGAGCCGCTTTCATCTGGTGTGGAGACCTTCTTGGCCACTGTGGTGGGATTGCATGTGGCCTGAGGCTGCAGTGGCTGCTGCCCTTGACCATATTCAGAGGAGACCAACAGCAACAGTGCATGCACCTGATTCTCACTCCAACCTCCACTGTGCTCCTAGCAGCCGTGGCTAAGAAGGAAGAGCTGTCATGCCACCAAGCACCATGGTCTTGCTCAGTGGCACAGTACAGAAATAATGGCATCACATTTGGCATTTTGCTGCACCCAGGCCCCTGCCAGTTCCGGTCCTTGGTCCTCACATAGATATTTGAGTACCCTAAATAATTATAAGTATTGCTGACTGAGTGACATATCACTTTATAAAACATTACTTTATTACTGTATATAAAAAGCTCTAAATGGAATTCGCTTTGTGAATAAAACAATCTCTGTCACAGTCATTCAATACACATTAACCACTTGCCTGGCATGGTCGAATCAGATGCGACCATGCCTGCAAGTGCTCTATCTGACCTGGTCGCACAGGATGCGACCAGTCAGATAGAGAGTGTTAGCAGCGGCAGGGAAGAGAAACTTCCCTCCGCTGCTGCTGTCCGGTCCCTCTGCCTCCCTGCACCCTCCCCTACTGATTGCCGTGCTGCCGATCACTGCTGATCGGTCAGCATGGCAGGATCCCCCCATCCAGCGGCTGCAGACAATGGCAGCCGCTGGGGAGTGTAAATTAACCCTCCCAAGCCACCCCACAGACCCCACCTGTAAACCTGGAGGCTGTCCCGACTTTCAAAATGAAAGCCGCTATGGTCGCAATGTTCCTAATGTTCCGATGGACACAATGTTCCTGATCGATGTTTCGATGTTTGTGAAAAAATATTTATTTTTTATAAAAAATAAAAAAAAAAGTTTTTTCTTTTTTCTTTTTTTTTAAACTAAATTCGTTTGGGGGTAGGGTTAAATTCATGTTCTTCACCTAATTCACTCATAAAAAAACCCCGACAATTTCAGAGCGGTTTTTGGCAAAATAAATTGTCAGTTAAGTGGATAAAAGAGATTTACCACATAAAATTTACGCATTAGTCCCTTTACTATTTGTAACAATCATAGGCATTGGTGTCACTATATCTTCCACTATAGCCAGTGTAGCGCAGTCCTCATACAAAGAAAAATGGCAGAATATAGTGTAATACTATTTGGAAACAATATTTATCACTAAAGGTTCAAGTTAAAATGCCCCCTACATAATATAAGATAATACACAACTTATCTGCAACAGCAATAGGGTCAGACTCTTAGTCCAAAGGAATGTAGCCCAAAGTGCAGTGTATAGGTAGTGGAGATAATCAAGTGCTCCACAGGAGCCCCAGTACATTAATCTGTCAGAGACTTCACTGGGCCTTACAACCTACCTGATGAGACAGTGCCCAAAAGGAGGGACTGACCAGCCAAAATTGGGAAGATTGGGAGCAGGGGTTAAAGTGGGGGGGAATGGGGTGAAACTGAGTTCCATCACTGTAATGGTAGGGGTAACTAGTTAAAACTCCTCCACGGCTCTGCACAGTAATTCCATGCAAGAAGTCCGCCCCATCACCCATGTCAATAGATGATGCAGGCAGCACTAGTGTTACTTATGAGCTGCAGTTACCTGCCCCTTCCTCAGATCCTGGAGGCTTTATGGTCCTCCTCCACCTGCAGCCAACCCCTCCTGGTACTCACACACTCTGTGTCTGTTGGAAGGTGTTATTCCCCTCAGGTCCCAGTGGCTTCCTTTTCTGGCACTGTGTATGTGATATCATCACCACCGCTGAAGTGAAGAACCATGAAGAGGAGCAGGCTCTGTGTATTTTGAAGACAAAGTGAAAGGGAGACTGGAAGAACAGAAGCAGGGAAGCTGCTGGAGGGACACAGGGTATGGAGCTGCTAGAGGGACAGGGGTGATGAGCTGCTGGAGTGACAGAGTTAGGGATGTGTATAAGGAGCACTACTGCGGGCAGTGTGTTTAAGGGTCACTACAACTTTGGGTATTATGTGCATAAAGGGCACTACAACCGTGCGCATTATGTGCATAAGGGGCACTACTGCGGGCATTAAGTGCATAAGGGGCACTACTGTGTGGCATAATGTGTATAAGGGGTACCACTGTGAAGCATAATATAAAAAAGGGGCACCACTGAGTGATGTAATGTGAATAAGGGGCACTACTGAGTGATATTATGTGAATAAGAGGCTCCACTATGGTGTAATATGAGTCAGGGGCACTATGTGCAATGTAATGTGAATAAGATTGTGCTACTGTGTGGTGTAATTTGAATTGGGAGTGCTATTGTGTGCCACGTCCCTTCCTTTGTGAGACCACTGTCCCTTTATAAAGTATGGGAGGTAGGGCACAAATTTATAGTTGGCAGACGGGTGCCGAAAAACCTAGCACTGACCCTGACTACAAAGGGGTGGGTAAATGAGTTACACCACCTCTCTAGGACCCCTTTATGCCCTGGTTTGGGAGGTATGCTGCAATGGGCTATTTAAGTTAGTTTTAGGTCTTATTCAAAGTTAGGCCAAGTTGCATTCCACTTCAACTCCAAACTACAGTACACTGTAAAAAATAACCTACTGTACCCAGTATTTTTGTAGTCCATGCACAAGCAACATATTGCAATTGCACCATACTTATCTCTTTCCTGGAACTCTGGGAGACTCCCTCATTTTGAATGGTTCCACAGACTCCCAGCAGAATGGGCCAATATACCCTAGTGAATGGGTATAATGAGGGTGTTCATTTCCACAATGGGGGTGGGGTCATTAGGAAGAGATTTACATTATCACACCCCACACTGGCCACCTACATCTCCACTTCAGGAACTCTCCTTTTAAGATGGATTTGCTCCTGAGAATAATTATTCACAGTGCCAAACTTTAGTCATACAGATGTTTTGAATATTTATAATAATAGACCAAATATAGCCTTTAAAGGCATATATACTAGAGATGAGCGCCGGAAATTTTTCGGGTTTTGTGTTTTGGTTTTGGGTTCGGTTCCGCGGCCGTGTTTTGGGTTCGACCGCGTTTTGGCAAAACCTCACCGAATTTTTTTTGTCGGATTCGGGTGTGTTTTGGATTCGGGTGTTTTTTCAAAAAACCCTAAAAAACAGCTTAAATCATAGAATTTGGGGGTCATTTTGATCCCAAAGTATTATTAACCTCAAAAACCATAATTTCCACTCATTTTCAGTCTATTCTGAATACCTCACACCTCACAATATTATTTTTAGTCCTAAAATTTGCACCGAGGTCGCTGTGTGAGTAAGATAAGCGACCCTAGTGGCCGACACAAACACCGGGCCCATCTAGGAGTGGCACTGCAGTGTCACGCAGGATGTCCCTTCCAAAAAACCCTCCCCAAACAGCACGACGCAAAGAAAAAAAGAGGCGCAATGAGGTAGCTGTGTAAGTAAGATAAGCGACCCTAGTGGCCGACACAAACACCGGGCCCATCTAGGAGTGGCACTGCAGTGTCACGCAGGATGTCCCTTCCAAAAAACCCTCCCCAAACAGCACATGACGCAAAGAAAAAAAGAGGCGCAATGAGGTAGCTGAGTGTGTGAGTAAGATAAGCGACCCTAGTGGCCGACACAAACACCGGGCCCATCTAGGAGTGGCACTGCAGTGTCACGCAGGATGTCCCTTCCAAAAAACCCTCCCCAAACAGCACATGACGCAAAGAAAAAAAGAGGCGCAATGAGGTAGCTGTGTGAGTAAGATAAGCGACCCTAGTGGCCGACACAAACACCGGGCCCATCTAGGAGTGGCACTGCAGTGTCACGCAGGATGTCCCTTCCAAAAAACCCTCCCCAAACAGCACATGACGCAAAGAAAAAAAGAGGCGCAATGAGGTAGCTGACTGTGTGAGTAAGATAAGCGACCCTAGTGGCCGACACAAACACCGGGCCCATCTAGGAGTGGCACTGCAGTGTCACGCAGGATGTCCCTTCCAAAAAACCCTCCCCAAACAGCACATGACGCAAAGAAAAAAAGAGGCGCAATGAGGTAGCTGACTGTGTGAGTAAGATAAGCGACCCTAGTGGCCGACACAAACACCGGGCCCATCTAGGAGTGGCACTGCAGTGTCATGCAGGATGTCCCTTCCAAAAAACCCTCCCCAAACAGCACATGACGCAAAGAAAAAAAGAGGCGCAATGAGGTAGCTGACTGTGTGAGTAAGATAAGCGACCCTAGTGGCCGACACAAACACCGGGCCCATCTAGGAGTGGCACTGCAGTGTCACGCAGGATGTCCCTTCCAAAAAACCCTCCCCAAACAGCACATGACGCAAAGAAAAAAAGAGGCGCAATGAGGTAGCTGTGTGAGTAAGATAAACGACCCTAGTGGCCGACACAAACACCGGGCCCATCTAGGAGTGGCACTGCAGTGTCACGCAGGATGTCCCTTCCAAAAAACCCTCCCCAAACAGCACATGACGCAAAGAAAAAAAGAGGCGCAATGAGGTAGCTGACTGTGTGAGTAAGATAAGCGACCCTAGTGGCCGACACAAACACCGGGCCCATCTAGGAGTGGCACTGCAGTGTCACGCAGGATGTCCCTTCCAAAAAACCCTCCCCAAACAGCACATGACGCAAAGAAAAAAAGAGGCGCAATGAGGTAGCTGACTGTGTGAGTAAGATAAGCGACCCTAGTGGCCGACACAAACACCGGGCCCATCTAGGAGTGGCACTGCAGTGTCACGCAGGATGGCCCTTCCAAAAAACCCTCCTCAAACAGCACATGACGCAAAGAAAAATAAAAGAAAAAAGAGGTGCAAGATGGAATTGTCCTTGGGCCCTCCCACCCACCCTTATGTTGTATAAACAGGACATGCACACTTTAACCAACCCATCATTTCAGTGACAGGGTCTGCCACACGACTGTGACTGATATGACGGGTTGGTTTGGACCCCCCCCAAAAAAGAAGCAATTAATCTCTCCTTGCACAAACTGGCTCTACAGAGGCAAGATGTCCACCTCATCATCATCCTCCGATATATCACCGTGTACATCCCCCTCCTCACAGATTATCAATTCGTCCCCACTGGAATCCACCATCTCAGCTCCCTGTGTACTTTGTGGAGGCAATTGCTGCTGGTCAATGTCTCCGCGGAGGAATTGATTATAATTCATTTTAATGAACATCATCTTCTCCACATTTTCTGGATGTAACCTCGTACGCCGATTGCTGACAAGGTGAGCGGCGGCACTAAACACTCTTTCGGAGTACACACTTGTGGGAGGGCAACTTAGGTAGAATAAAGCCAGTTTGTGCAAGGGCCTCCAAATTGCCTCTTTTTCCTGCCAGTATAAGTACGGACTGTGTGACGTGCCTACTTGGATGCGGTCACTCATATAATCCTCCACCATTCTTTCAATGGGGAGAGAATCATATGCAGTGCCAGTAGACGACATGTCCGTATCCGTAATCGTTGTCAGGTCCTTCAGTCCGGACCAGATGTCAGCATCAGCAGTCGCTCCAGACTGCCCTGCATCACCGCCAGCGGGTGGGCTCGGAATTCTGAGCCTTTTCCTCGCACCCCCAGTTGCGGGAGAATGTGAAGGAGGAGATGTTGACAGGTCGCGTTCCGCTTGACTTGACAATTTTCTCACCAGCAGGTCTTTCAACCCCAGCAGACTTGTGTCTGCCGGAAAGAGAGATCCAAGGTAGGCTTTAAATCTAGGATCGAGCACGGTGGCCAAAATGTAGTGCTCTGATTTCAACAGATTGACCACCCGTGAATCCTTGTTAAGCGAATTAAGGGCTCCATCCACAAGTCCCACATGCCTAGCGGAATCGCTCCGTGTTAGCTCCTCCTTCAATGTCTCAAGCTTCTTCTGCAAAAGCCTGATGAGGGGAATGACCTGACTCAGGCTGGCAGTGTCTGAACTGACTTCACGTGTGGCAAGTTCAAAGGGCATCAGAACCTTGCACAACGTTGAAATCATTCTCCACTGCGCTTGAGACAGGTGCATTCCACCTCCTATATCGTGCTCAATTGTATAGGCTTGAATGGCCTTTTGCTGCTCCTCCAACCTCTGAAGCATATAGAGGGTTGAATTCCACCTCGTTACCACTTCTTGCTTCAGATGATGGCAGGGCAGGTTCAGTAGTTTTTGGTGGTGCTCCAGTCTTCTGTACGTGGTGCCTGTACGCCGAAAGTGTCCCGCAATTCTTCTGGCCACCGACAGCATCTCTTGCACGCCCCTGTCGTTTTTTAAAAAATTCTGCACCACCAAATTCAAGGTATGTGCAAAACATGGGACGTGCTGGAATTTGCCCAGATTTAATGCACACACAATATTGCTGGTGTTGTCCGATGCCACAAATCCACAGGAGAGTCCAATTGGGGTAAGCCATTCCGCGATGATCTTCCTCAGTTGCCGTAAGAGGTTTTCAGCTGTGTGCGTATTCTGGAAACCGGTGATACAAAGCGTAGCCTGCCTAGGAAAGAGTTGGCGTTTGCGAGATGCTGCTACTGGTGCCGCCGCTGCTGTTCTTGCGGCGGGAGTCCATACATCTACCCAGTGGGCTGTCACAGTCATATAGTCCTGACCCTGCCCTGCTCCACTTGTCCACATGTCCGTGGTTAAGTGGACATTGGGTACAACTGCATTTTTTAGGACACTGGTGAGTCTTTTTCTGACGTCCGTGTACATTCTCGGTATCGCCTGCCTAGAGAAGTGGAACCTAGATGGTATTTGGTAACGGGGGCACACTGCCTCAATAAATTGTCTAGTTCCCTGTGAACTAACGGCGGATACCGGACGCACGTCTAACACCAACATAGTTGTCAAGGCCTCAGTTATCCGCTTTGCAGCAGGATGACTGCTGTGATATTTCATCTTCCTCGCAAAGGACTGTTGAACAGTCAATTGCTTACTGGAAGTAGTACAAGTGGGCTTACGACTTCCCCTCTGGGATGACCATCGACTCCCAGCAGCAACAACAGCAGCGCCAGCAGCAGTAGGCGTTACACGCAAGGATGCATCGGAGGAATCCCAGGCAGGAGAGGAATCATCAGAATTGCCAGTGACATGGCCTGCAGGACTATTGGCATTCCTGGGGAAGGAGGAAATTGACACTGAGGGAGTTGGTGGGGTGGTTTGCGTGAGCTTGGTTACAAGAGGAAGGGATTTACTGGTCAGTGGACTGCTTCCGCTGTCACCCAAAGTTTTTGAACTTGTCACTGACTTATTATGAATGCGCTGCAGGTGACGTATAAGGGAGGATGTTCCGAGGTGGTTAACGTCCTTACCCCTACTTATTACAGCTTGACAAAGGGAACACACGGCTTGACAAATGTTGTCCGCATTTCTGGTGAAATACTTCCACACCGAAGAGCTGATTTTTTTGGTATTTTCACCAGGCATGTCAACGGCCATATTCCTCCCACGGACAACAGGTGTCTCCCCGGGTGCCTGACTTAAACAAACCACCTCACCATCAGAATCCTCCTGGTCAATTTCCTCCCCAGCGCCAGCAACACCCATATCCTCCTCATCCTGGTGTACTTCAACACTGACATCTTCAATCTGACTATCAGGAACTGGACTGCGGGTGCTCCTTCCAGCACTTGCAGGGGGCGTGCAAATGGTGGAAGGCGCATGCTCTTCACGTCCAGTGTTGGGAAGGTCAGGCATCGCAACCGACACAATTGGACTCTCCTTGTGGATTTGGGATTTCGAAGAACGCACAGTTCTTTGCTGTGCTTTTTCCAGCTTGAGTCTTTTCATTTTTCTAGCGAGAGGCTGAGTGCTTCCATCCTCATGTGAAGCTGAACCACTAGCCATGAACATAGGCCAGGGCCTCAGCCGTTCCAGGCCACTCCGTGTGGTAAATGGCATATTGGCAAGTTTACGCTTCTCCTCCGACAATTTTATTTTAGGTTTTGGAGTCCTTTTTTTACTGATATTTGGTGTTTTGGATTTGACATGCTCTGTACTATGACATTGGGCATCGGCCTTGGCAGACGACGTTGCTGGCATTTCATCGTCTCGGCCATGACTAGTGGCAGCAGCTTCAGCACGAGGTGGAAGTGGATCTTGATCTTTCCCTAATTTTGGAACCTGAACATTTTTGTTCTCCATATTTTAATAGGCACAACTAAAAGGCACCTCAGGTAAACAATGGAGATGGATGGATACTAGTATACAATTATGGATGGACTGCCGAGTGCCGACACAGAGGTAGCTACAGCCGTGGACTACCGTACTGTACTGTGTCTGCTGCTAATATAGACTGGTTGATAATGAGATGTAGTATGTATGTATAAAGAAGAAAGAAAAAAAAACCACGGGTAGGTGGTATACAATTATGGACGGACTGCCGAGTGCCGACACAGAGGTAGCTACAGCCGTGGACTACCGTACTGTACTGTGTCTGCTGCTAATATAGACTGGATGATAATGAGATGTAGTATGTATAAAGAAGAAAAAAAAAACACGGGTAGGTGGTATACAATTATGGATGGACTGCCGAGTGCCGACACAGAGGTAGCTACTGCCGTGGACTACCGTACTGTACTGTGTCTGCTGCTAATATAGACTGGATGATAATGAGATGTAGTATGTATGTATAAAGAAGAAAGAAAAAAAAACCACGGGTAGGTGGTATACAATTATGGACGGACTGCCGAGTGCCGACACAGAGGTAGCTACAGCCGTGTACTACCGTACTGTACTGTGTCTGCTGCTAATATAGACTGGATGATAATGAGATGTAGTATGTATAAAGAAGAAAAAAAAAACCACGGGTAGGTGGTATACAATTATGGATGGACTGCCGAGTGCCGACACAGAGGTAGCTACAGCCGTGGACTACCGTACTGTACTGTGTCTGCTGCTAATATAGACTGGTTGATAATGAGATGTAGTATGTATGTATAAAGAAGAAAGAAAAAAAAACCACGGGTAGGTGGTATACAATTATGGACGGACTGCCGAGTGCCGACACAGAGGTAGCTACAGCTGTGGACTACCGTACTGTACTGTGTCTGCTGCTAATATAGACTGGATGATAATGAGATGTAGTATGTATAAAGAAGAAAGAAAAAAAAACCACGGGTAGGTGGTATACAATTATGGATGGACTGCCGAGTGCCGACACAGAGGTAGCTACAGCCGTGGACTACCGTACTGTACTGTGTCTGCTGCTAATATAGACTGGATGATAATGAGATGTAGTATGTATAAAGAAGAAAAAAAAAAAACACGGGTAGGTGGTATACAATTATGGATGGACTGCCGAGTGCCGACACAGAGGTAGCTACAGCCGTGGACTACCGTACTGTACTGTGTCTGCTGCTAATATAGACTGGATGATAATGAGATGTAGTATGTATAAAGAAGAAAGAAAAAAAAACCACGGGTAGGTGGTATACAATTATGGACGGACTGCCGAGTGCCGACACAGAGGTAGCTACAGCCGTGGACTACCGTACTGTACTGTGTCTGCTGCTAATATAGACTGGATGATAATGAGATGTAGTATGTATAAAGAAGAAAAAAAAAACCACGGGTAGGTGGTATACAATTATGGATGGACTGCCGAGTGCCGACACAGAGGTAGCTACAGCCGTGGACTACCATACTGTACTGTGTCTGCTGCTAATATAGACTGGATGATAATGAGATGTAGTATGTATAAAGAAGAAAGAAAAAAAACCACGGGTAGGTGGTATACAATTATGGACGGACTGCCGAGTGCCGACACAGAGGTAGCTACAGCCGTGGACTACCGTACTGTACTGTGTCTGCTGCTAATATAGACTGGTTGATAATGAGATGTAGTATGTATAAAGAAGAAAGAAAAAAAAACCACGGGTAGGTGGTATACAATTATGGATGGACTGCCGAGTGACGACACAGAGGTAGCTACAGCCGTGGACTACCGTACTGTACTGTGTCTGCTGCTAATATAGACTGGATGATAATGAGATGTAGTATGTATAAAGAAGAAAAAAAAAACCACGGGTAGGTGGTATACAATTATGGATGGACTGCCGAGTGCCGACACAGAGGTAGCTACAGCCGTGGACTACCGTACTGTACTGTGTCTGCTGCTAATATAGACTGGATGATAATGAGATGTAGTATGTATAAAGAAGAAAGAAAAAAAAACCACGGGTAGGTGGTATACAATTATGGATGGACTGCCGAGTGCCGACACAGAGGTAGCTACAGCCGTGAACTACCGTACTGTGTCTGCTGCGACTGGATGATAAATAATGATATAAAAAATATATATATATCACTACTGCAGCCGGACAGGTATATATCATATAATGACGGACCTGCTGGACACTGTCTGTCAGCAGAATGAGTTTTTTATAGAATAAAAAAACACCACACAAGTCACACGACGAGTGTTTAACTTTTTCAGGCAATCACAATATAGTATACTATACTGGTGGTCAGTGTGGTCAGGTCACACTGGCAGTGGCACTCCTGCAGCAAAAGTGTGCACTGTTTAATTTTAATAATATGTACTCCTGGCTCCTGCTATAACCTATAACTGCTCCCCAGTCTCCCCCACAATTAAGCTGTGTGAGCACAGTCAGATATTATACATAGATGATGCAGCACACTGGGCTGAGCACAGATATGGTATGTGACTGAGTCACTGTGTATCGTTTTTTTCAGGCAGAGAACGGATTATATTAAATAAAACTGCACTGGTGGTCACTGGTCAGTGGTCAGTCACTAGTAAACTCTGCACTCTCTAGTACTCCTAAGCTCCAGTAAATCAAGTGTCTCTGTCTCAATCTCACTCTCTCTCTTCTAATCTAAATGGAGAGGACGCCAGCCACGTCCTCTCCCTATCAATCTCAATGCACGTGTGAAAATGGCGGCGACGCGCGGCTCCTTATATAGAATCCGAGTCTCGCGATATAATCCGAGCCTCGCGAGAATCCGACAGCGTCATGATGACGTTCGGGCGCGCTCGGGTTAACCGAGCAAGGCGGGAAGATCCGAGTCGCTCGGATCCGTGTAAAAAAAGCTGAAGTTCGGGCGGGTTCGGATTCCGAGGAACCGAACCCGCTCATCTCTAATATATACTGTATGTACATCCATATTCAAACATGATCAGCAATAAAGGGGCTGATTCTGAGTTGCACACAAAGTGGCTGTAGTTGTGTGCAGCCGAAGAAACCTGCTTTCCTAATTTATGTGGGGAATCGTACACATGCAAGCAGAAACCAGTGCTGCCTATTGATATTACGCCATCAGCTGCCAACAGTCATAGGGCCTAATTCAGAGTTGATCGCAGCAGGAAATTTTTTAGCAGTTGGGCAAAACCATGTGCACTGCAGTGGGGGCAGATATAACATTTGCAGAGAGAGTTAGATTTGGGTGGGTTATTTTGTTTCTGTGCAGGGTAAATACTGGCTGCTTTACTTTTACACTGCAATTTAGACTGCAGATTTAACTCACCACACCCAAATCTATCTTTCTCTGCAAATGTTATATCTGCCCCCCCTGCAGTGCACGTGGTTTTGCCCAACTGCTAAAATAAATTCTGCTGCGATCAACTTGGAATTACCCCCCAATGTGCACTGCAGGTTGAGCAGATATTTGCAGAGAGTTAGATTTGGGTGTGGTTTGTTCAAACTTAAATCTAAATTGCAGTGTAAAAATAAAGCAGCCAGTATTTACTAGAGATGTGCACTTGAAATTTTTCGGGTTTTGTGTTTTGGTTTTGGGTTCGGTTCCGCGGCCGTGTTTTGGGTTCGACCGCGTTTTGGCAAAACCTCACCGAATTTTTTTTGTCGGATTCGGGTGTGTTTTGGATTCGGGTGTTTTTTTCAAAAAACACTAAAAAACTGCTTAAATCATAGAATTTGGGGGTCATTTTGATCCCAAAGTATTATTAACCTCAATAACCATTATTTCCACTCATTTTCAGTCTATTCTGAATACCTCACACCTCACAATATTATTTTTAGTCCTAAAATTTGCACAGAGGTCGCTGGATGACTAAGCTAAGCGACCCTAGTGGCCGACACAAACACCGGGCCCATCTAGGAGTGGCACTGCAGTGTCACGCAGGATGGCCCTTCCAAAAAACACTCCCCAAACAGCACATGAGGCAAAGAAGAAAAAAAGAGGCGCAATGAGGTAGCTGTGTGAGTAAGATAAGCGACCCTAGTGGCCGACACAAACACCGGGCCCATCTAGGAGTGGCACTGCAGTGTCACGCAGGATGGCCCTTCCAAAAAACACTCCCCAAACAGCACATGACGCAAAGAAAAAAAGAGGCGCAATGAGGTAGCTGTGTGAGTAAGATAAGCGACCCTAGTGGCCGACACAAACACCGGGCCCATCTAGGAGTGGCACTGCAGTGTCACGCAGGATGGCCCTTCCAAAAAACACTCCCCAAACAGCACATGACGCAAAGAAAAAAAGAGGCGCAATGAGGTAGCTGTGTGAGTAAGATAAGCGACCCTAGTGGCCGACACAAACACCGGGCCCATCTAGGAGTGGCACTGCAGTGTCAAGCAGGATGGCCCTTCCAAAAAACACTCCCCAAACAGCACATGACGCAAAGAAAAAAAGAGGCGCAATGAGGTAGCTGTGTGAGTAAGATAAGCGACCCTAGTGGCCGACACAAACACCGGGCCCATCTAGGAGTGGCACTGCAGTGTCACGCAGGATGGCCCTTCCAAAAAACACTCCCCAAACAGCACATGACGCAAAGAAAAATTAAAGAAAAAAGAGGTGCAAGATGGAATTGTCCTTGGGCCCTCCCACCCACCCTTATGTTGTATAAACAGGACATGCACACTTTAACCAACCCATCATTTCAGTGACAGGGTCTGCCACACGACTGTGACTGAAATGACGGGTTGGTTTGGACCCCCACCAAAAAAGAAGCAATTAATCTCTCCTTGCACAAACTGGCTCTACAGAGGCAAGATGTCCACCTCATCATCATCCTCCGATATATCACCGTGTACATCCCCCTCCTCACAGATTATCAATTCGTCCCCACTGGAATCCACCATCTCAGCTCCCTGTGTACTTTGTGGAGGCAATTGCTGCTGGTCAATGTCTCCACGGAGGAATTGATTATAATTCATTTTAATGAACATCATCTTCTCCACATTTTCTGGAAGTAACCTCGTACGCCGATTGCTGACAAGGTGAGCGGCGGCACTAAACACTCTTTCGGAGTACACACTTGTGGGAGGGCAACTTAGGTAGAATAAAGCCAGTTTGTGCAAGGGCCTCCAAATTGCCTCTTTTTCCTGCCAGTATAAGTACGGACTGTGTGACGTGCCTACTTGGATGCGGTCACTCATATAATCCTCCACCATTCTTTCAATGGGGAGAGAATCATATGCAGTGACAGTAGACGACATGTCCGTAATCGTTGACAGGTCCTTCAGTCCGGACCAGATGTCAGCATCAGCAGTCGCTCCAGACTGCCCTGCATCACCGCCAGCGGGTGGGCTCGGAATTCTGAGCCTTTTCCTCACACCCCCAGTTGCGGGAGAATGTGAAGGAGGAGATGTTGACAGGTCGCGTTCCGCTTGACTTGACAATTTTCTCACCAGCAGGTCTTTGAACCCCAGCAGACTTGTGTCTGCCGGAAAGAGAGATCCAAGGTAGGTTTTAAATCTAGGATCGAGCACGGTGGCCAAAATGTAGTGCTCTGATTTCAACAGATTGACCACCCGTGAATCCTTGTTAAGCGAATTAAGGGCTCCATCCACAAGTCCCACATGCCTAGCGGAATCGCTCCGTGTTAGCTCCTCCTTCAATGTCTCCAGCTTCTTCTGCAAAAGCCTGATGAGGGGAATGACCTGACTCAGGCTGGCAGTGTCTGAACTGACTTCACGTGTGGCAAGTTCAAAGGGCAGCAGAACCTTGCACAACGTTGAAATCATTCTCCACTGCGCTTGAGACAGGTGCATTCCACCTCCTATATCGTGCTCAATTGTATAGGCTTGAATGGCCTTTTGCTGCTCCTCCAACCTCTGAATCATATATAGGGTTGAATTCCACCTCGTTACCACTTCTTGCTTCAGATGATGGCAGGGCAGGTTCATGCGTTTTTGGTGTTGATCCAGTCTTCTGTACGTGGTGCCTGTACGCCGAAAGTGTCCCGCAATTCTTCTGGCCACCGACAGCATCTCTTGCACGCCCCTGTCGTTTTTTAAAAAATTCTGCACCACCAAATTCAAGGTATGTGCAAAACATGGGACGTGCTGGAATTTGCCCAGATTTAATGCGCACACAATATTGCTGGCGTTGTCCGATGCCACAAATCCACAGGAGAGTCCAATTGGGGTAAGCCATTCCGCGATGATCTTCCTCAGTTGCCGTAAGAGGTTTTCAGCTGTGTGCGTATTCTGGAAACCGGTGATACAAAGCGTAGCCTGCCTAGGAAAGAGTTGGCGTTTGCGAGATGCTGCTACTGGTGCCGCCGCTGCTGTTCTTGCGGCGGGAGTCCATACCTCTACCCAGTGGGCTGTCACAGTCATATAGTCCTGACCCTGCCCTGCTCCACTTGTCCACATGTCCGTGGTTAAGTGGACATTGGGTACAGCTGCATTTTTTAGGACACTGGTGACTCTTTTTCTGAGGTCTGTGTACATTTTCGGTATCGCCTGCCTAGAGAAATGGAACCGGGGACACAGTACCTCCAACAAGTCTCTAGTTGGCTCTGCAGTAATGATGGATACCGGAACCACGTTTCTCACCACCCAGGATGCCAAGGCCTCAGTTATCCGCTTTGCAACAGGATGACTGCTGTGATATTTCATCTTCCTCGCAAAGGACTGTTGGACAGTCAATTGCTTGGTGGAAGTAGTAAAAGTGGGCTTACGAGTACGACTTCCCCTCTGGGATGACCATCGACTCCCAGCAGCAACAACAGCAGCGCCAGCAGCAGTAGGCGTTACACGCAAGGATGCATCGGAGGAATCCCAGGCAGGAGAGGACTCGTCAGAATTGCCAGTGACATGGCCTGCAGGACTATTGGCATTCCTGGGGAAGGAGGAAATTGACACTGAGGGAGTTGGTGGGGTGGTTTGCGTGAGCTTGGTTACAAGAGGATGGGATTTACTGGTCAGTGGACTGCTTCCGCTGTCGCCCAAAGTTTTTGAACTTGTCACTGACTTATTATGAATGCGCTGCAGGTGACGTATAAGGGAGGATGTTCCGAGGTGGTTAACGTCCTTACCCCTACTTATTACAGCTTGACAAAGGCAACACACGGCTTGACAAATGTTGTCCGCATTTCTGTTGAAATACTTCCACACCGAAGAGCTGATTTTTTGGGTATTTTCACCAGGCATGTCAACGGCCATATTCCTCCCACGGACAACAGGTGTCTCCCCGGGTGCCTGACTTAAACAAACCACCTCACCATCAGAATCCTCCTTGTCAATTTCCTCCCCAGCGCCAGCAACACCCATATCCTCCTCATCCTGGTGTACTTCAACACTGACATCTTCAATCTGACTATCAGGAACGGGACTGCGGGTGCTCCTTCCAGCACTTGCAGGGGGCGTGCAAATGGTGGAAGGCGCATGCTCTTCACGTCCAGTGTTGGGAAGGTCAGGCATCGCAACCGACACAATTGGACTCTCCTTGTGGATTTGGGATTTCGAAGAACGCACAGTTCTTTGCGGTGCTTTTGCCAGCTTGAGTCTTTTCATTTTTCTAGCAAGAGGCTGAGTGCTTCCATCCTCATGTGAAGCTGAACCACTAGCCATGAACATAGGCCAGGGCCTCAGCCGTTCCTTGCCACTCCGTGTGGTAAATGGCATATTGGCAAGTTTACGCTTCTCCTCCGACAATTTTATTTTAGATTTTGGAGTCCTTTTTTTACTGATATTTGGTGTTTTGGATTTTACATGCTCTGTACTATGACATTGGGCATCGGCCTTGGCAGACGACGTTGCTGGCATTTCATCGTCTCGGCCATGACTAGTGGCAGCAGCTTCAGCAAGAGGTGGAAGTGGATCTTGATCTTTCCCTAATTTTGGAACCTCAACATTTTTGTTCTCCATATTTTAATAGGCACAACTAAAAGGCACCTCAGGTAAACAATGGAGATGGATGGATACTAGTATACTTATGGATGGACGAGCGACTGCCGACACAGAGGTAGCTACAGCCGTGGACTACCGTACTGTGTCTGCTGCTAATATAGACTGGATGATAATGAGATGAAATCAATATATATATAATATCACTAGTACTGCAGCCGGACAGGTATATAATATATATTTATTATGTAATGACTGATGACGGACCTGCTGGACACAGTCAGCTCAGCAGCACCGCAGACTGCTACAGTAAGCTACTATAGTAGTATGTATAAAGAAGAAAGAAAAAAAAAAACCACGGGTAGGTGGTATACAATTATGGATGGACCAGCGACTGCCGACACAGAGGTAGCTACAGCCGTGGACTACCGTACTGTGTCTGCTGCTAATATAGACTGGATGATAATGAGATGAAATCAATATATATATATATATATATATATAATATCACTAGTACTGCAGCCGGACAGGTATATAATATATATTTATTATGTAATGACTGAAGACGGACCTGCTGGACACTGTCAGCTCAGCAGCACCGCAGACTGCTACAGTAAGCTACTATAGTAGTATGTATAAAGAAGAAAGAAAAAAAAAAAAACACGGGTAGGTGGTATACAATTATGGATGGACCAGCGACTGCCGACACAGAGGTAGCTACAGCCGTGGACTACCGTACTGTGTCTGCTGCTAATATAGACTGGATGATAATGAGATGAAATCAATATATATATATAATATCACTAGTACTGCAGCCGGACAGGTATATAATATATATTTATTATGTAATGACTGATGACGGACCTGCTGGACACTGTCAGCTCAGCAGCACCGCAGACTGCTACAGTAAGCTACTATAGTAGTATGTATAAAGAAGAAGAAAGAAAAGAAAAAAAACGGGTAGGTGGTATACAATATTATATATATATTATATACAATTATATATATATATTATATATATTAAACTGGTGGTGATTATTAAACTGGTGGTCAGGTCACTGGTCACACTATCAGCAACTTGCAAGTAGTACTCCTAAGCAGACAATCACAATATATATTATACTGGTGGTCAGTGTGGTCACAATGGCAGTGTGGCACTCTGGCAGCAAGTCCTGCTCTCAGACTCTAACTGCTCCCCACTGTCAGTGTCTACCCCACAAGTCAGATATACATTATACAGTCACACTATCTATCTATCACTTCAGCAAGTAGTAGTACTCCTCCTAAAGTACTCCTCCTAATGCTCCCCAAAATTACTACTGTGTCTCTCTCTACTCTAGTCTCACTCTCTTCTCTATAAACGGAGAGGACGCCAGCCACGTCCTCTCCCTATGAATCTCAATGCACGTGTGAAAATGGCGGCGACGCGCGGCTCCTTATATAGAATCCGAGTCTCGCGATAGAATCCGAGCCTCGCGAGAATCCGACAGCGGGATGATGACGTTCGGGCGTGCTCGGGTTAACCGAGCAAGGCGGGAAGATCCGAGTCGCTCGGCCCCGTGTAAAAAAAACTGAAGTTCGTGCGGGTTCGGATTCCGAGGAACCGAACCCGCTCATCTCTAGTATTTACCCTGCACAGAAACAATATAACCCACCCAAATCTAACTCTTTCTGCACATGTTATATCTGCCACACCTGCAGTGCACATGGTTTTGCTCAGCTGCTAACAAATTTGAGGCTACAATCAACTCGGAATGACCCCCATTATTAGTTTCTGTGCTTGCTCAAGCCCGATGATAGGGGCAAGACTCACCTTAGGAAGGACCTATGCAATAATGCGTAGTCACCTCTGCACATGCATTGTTTGCAAAAACTCAATGGCCAGTATTTACTAGAAATCCGAGTTTGTCTGATTTGTGGTTTTTTTTCTAAGTCCCAATCCGGAAATTCATTAAGCACAAATCTCGGCAGTGTTTGGACTATTCATAATGGTTTGAATGACAACGTTCAGAAATACGAATGAATAGACCAGAGGTTCTCAAACTCGGTCCTCGGGAGCCCACACAGTGCATGTTTTGCAGGTAACCCAGCAGGTGCACAGGTGTATTAATTACTCACTGACACATTTTAAAAGGTCCACAGGTGGAGCTAATTATTTCACTTGCGATTCTGTGAGGAGACCTGCAAAACATGCACTGTGTGGGCCCCCGAGGACCGAGTTTGAGAACCTCTGGAATAGACCATCGGTCAAACGCGGCTGTTATTTCATAGAATACGGGAATTCACTATTCATTCCTATTTGGGTGTTAGTCTCTGAGGGCTCAAGTGCCGGTCTATTTTTTTACGAATCGTTAAAAAAAGCAGCAAAAAAATTGACCTGCTTTTTCCAGTCGAGTTTGGATAACCATGCACGGATCATTGAGATCTGTGCATGGTTATCTATGGGAAAGGGTGTGTTTAGTGTAAAAACAGAAAAAAAAATTGCGTGGGGTCCCCCCTCCTAAGCATAACCAGCCTCGGGCTCTTTGAGCCGGTCCTGGTTGACAAAATATGGGGAAAAAAATGACAGGGGTTCCCCCATATTTCATCAACTAGCACCGGGCTCTGCGCCTGGTTCCAAAAATACGGGGGACAAAAAGCGTAGGGGTCCCCCGTATTTTTAAAACCAGCACCGGGCTCCACTAGCCAGGTACATAATGCCACAGCTGGGGGACACTTTTATAGTGGTCCCCGCGGCCCTGGCATTACATACCCAACTAGTCACCCCTGGCAGGGGTACCCTGGAGGAGTAGGAACCCCTTAAATCAAGGGGTCCCCCCCTCCAGCCACCCAAGGGCCAGGGGTGAAGCCCGAGGCTGTCCTCCTCATCCATGGGCTGCGGATGGGGGGCTGATAGCCAAGTGTAAAATAAAAGAATATTGTTTTTTGCACAAGAACTACAAGTCCCTGCAAGCCTCCCTGCAAGCTGGTACTTGGAGAACCACAAGTACCAGCATGCGGGGGTTAAACGGGCCCGCTGGTACCTATAGTTCCTCTGCAAAAAAAATACCCAAATAAAAACAGGACACACACACCTTGAAAGTACAACTTTATTACATACATTCCGACACATACATACTTACCTATGTTCACATGCTGACTCGGCCCACGTCTCGATGGCGATTCCAGGGTACCTGAAAATAAAATTATACTCACCTAAATCCTGTGTGTCGTTTCCTTTTGTAATAATCCATTGTGCTCCTCTAGTGTCTGTGAGGCAGCACACGGCAGAGATACAATGTAGCGCCTATGCGCTCCATTGTATCCAATGGTGGGAACTTTGCGGTCAGCGGTGAGGTTACTTTCGGTCAACCGCTGACCGCAAAGTTCCCACCATTGGCTACAATGGAGCGCATAGGCGCAACATTGTATCTCTGCCGTGTGCTGCCTCACAGACACTACAGGAGCACACAGCCAATCAGGAGAGTGCCACGACGTGGCGCTCCCTGATTGGCTGAAGGGACCCTCTTTGATAGGAGTCAGGGGGGGTCCTGGCAGTCGGAGAAAGGGGTCCCATGTGTAAACATGGGACCCCTTTCAGTGCGTGGTCGGGTTTCCATTTTTTTTGTTTTGACAAGTACGTGGATTATACTTTGGACACAATCTACACTGGATTATGTGAGTATAATTTTTTTCACAGGTCCCCCAAGGATTCTACATGGAGAAGAGGACCGAGCCTCGTGTGAACATAGGTAAGTATGTATGTTTGGAGGTGTGCATGTATGTAATAAACTTATACTTTCACGGTGTGTGTGTCCTGTTTTTTTGGGGGTATTTTTTTAGTAGTAGTACTACAGGTACTAGTGGGCCAGGTTTTCCACCGCATGCTGGTACTTGTGGTTCTCCAAGTACCAGCTTGCGGGGGAGGCTTGCTGGGACTTGTAGTACTGCTACTAAAAACAATATTCACATTTTTTATACATGGCTATCAGCCCCCCATCCGCCGCCCTTGGATGGGGGGGACAGCCTCGGGCTTCACCCCTGGCCCTTGGGTGGCTGGAGGGGGGGACCCCTTGATTTAAGGGGTTCCCACTCCTCCAGGGTACCCCGGCCAGGGGTGACTAGTTGGGTATGCAATGCCAGGGCTGCAGGGACCAGTATAAAAGTGTCCCCCGGCTGTGGCATTATGTACCTGGCTAGTGGAGCCCGGTGCTGGTTTCAAAAATACGGGGGACCCCTACGCTTTTTGTCCCCCGTATTTTTGGAACCAGGACCAGGCGCAGAGCCCGGTGCTGGTTGATGAAATATGGGGGAACCCCTGTCATTTTTTTTCACATATTTTGTCAACCAGGACCGGCTCAAAGAGCCCGAGGCTGGTTGTGCTTAGGAGGGGGGACCCCACACAATTTTTTTCTGATTTTTAACGACTTTAAACACCTTTTTAAGTTACACAATGAAGCCCTGCACGGATCTCACAGATCCGGCCGGGATTACTTGTGTTTTGTCAGGCAGTGTTTTACTCATCACTCCGGTAAAACACTGCCTAACATTACGAATCACATCGACATCGGAAAATACGAATTGGGAAAAGTCGGCAGCTTAGTGAATGATCGTATCAGGATTCAAAAAGTTGCAGTAAAATGCACCCGATACCATTCGAGTTCAAACACCCTTCAAAACGGCAAAAACACGAATCTTTGTAAATATACCCCAATGTTTGCATCTGTGAAGAGAGATCCATGCAACTCAGAATCAGCCCCAAAATGTTGTGTATAACACAGCTCTTTACAAAACCAAGTTTAAATATTTTACTTTTACAATATATAAAAGACTATAGTATTAATGTATCTCCCAAATCATGTAGTAAAGAGCACAAATTAATTTAAAACTTATTAATAGGTAAAAGGTCTTCAATAACTTCTGCATATAATGTATACTTGAAATAAATAAATAGCATGTCATTGACAGTTTTTTTCATTTTCCTGTAGATCTTCTATCAGACTTTATTAGCTCTTTTCCTACAAATTACTTTGCATTTGAAGGTTTATTCTGAGCTAATACATCACATAAACTGCCTTTGTAATTGAAAAGCCTTTTCTTATTTGGTAAATCTAGTCCAAAGATGTATATTTTTATAAAACTATTTTAGAAAGAAAGTAAAACAAAATGATGAAAAATGGAAACATATTTTTTTGTTTTTAAAGTAATTATCTTTAAGTAAATTGTTATCATTCAATGACAAATGGGTCTCAGCCTGCTTTCCAAATAATTTGTAATTAATCATCCCTTTTATTAGAACTTGGATTGTAAGAGGGATTGCTAATTTCCTTCTTGTTAGCAATTTATAAATGAATATCGCTTAGTCTGGCTGCCCTTGTATTCCCCCTGAGAAATTCCTTGCAATATATTTATTTCAAGAGTAGTAAGAACAGTACTTTGTAATACAAAATACATTAGAACAGTGATTCTCAAACATGGTCCTCAGGACCCCAAAGAATTCACGTTTTCCAAGTCACCCAGCAGATGCAGATATGTATTACCAGTTGTTACATTTTAAAGATCCACAGGTGACCTGGAAAACATTAACTATTTGGGGTCCTGAGGACTGAGTTTGAGAATCACTACAATAGAATACAGTACAAACACAGCTGCAAATATCAGAAATGATACAAGCAAATATATGTAAAAAAAAATCTTTATAGATTGGCAGATTTTTTTTTATTTTTTTTTGGGAGGGGGGGGGGTTGCCTACAAAGCTTACAAAATAAATTCAACAGTTCATTCACAAATGAATGATCAAAATAAATTCATGGATTTGTTTTAAGTGTCTCTCTGTTAACATTTCTACTTTTGGAAAAGCCCACCTACGTAATAATTTTCCATGTACTGGAGTAAGCATTTTTGAAAGAGTGGAGAAAAGGAGCTGGGTGGACAGAGGATGTAAATTTAGATGTACTGCAAAAAAGTAGCAATACCTGTATTTCATTCTGCTGACTGATATTATTAAGTTATTTTATATAAAAGTTCACAGTCTCCTCTCCTGCTCTGTTTTTTGACCTGCAGTTGAGGGCAACAATAAATTTGACAGGAAAACTTTAATTCTGGTCCAATTGCAATGCCTGTCCCCCTTCCAGGGACCTTCTCTCTGTCCTTCTGAGCTGGTGTTGGGACCAGTACATGTTCAGTGAAATGCCAAATAGGGCTTTGCTACACATGCACCTGCCACTACATATTCCCAGAAGAGCGGAACCCAGTGGAGAACTAAAGAATAAAGGATCCCAGTTTCTTTGTGCTTGACATCTACAGTATTTTGGGGGTAGTTCCAGCTTGCCCCAAATACTATAACTACTCTGATATAATATAAGGATATGGAGTGTGTTCTCCATGAAAATTGCATATTGCTAAGTACTAAGCTTCAACAAAGAGCTCTTCCCAGATATCATTATAAGTAGAGATGAGTGGCTTCAGTTCACTGAGAACCCAACATCATGTCCCGAGCCCGGATCCGAGTCCAGCTTGGGTTTTCCCTGCCTGACTCAGAAACCAGAATGAGGCAAAATGACATCATCCCGCTGTTGGATTCTCGCGGGTTTTTGATTACATATAAGGAGCCACGCGTCACCGCCATTTTCACTCTAGTCCTGGAGAGTGTAACAAGAGGACATGTCTCTCTCCTCAGTGTTTGTCAGTGTCTGTCTGTGTGGGAAAGTGGTGTGGCGACCTGCACTAACTTATGTGTGTCATTCCAGTGCTGTGTTGTGCTGCATCAGTCCAGTGGTGGTGTCTTGTGCTGCATCAGTCCAGTCACAGTGGTGGTGTCCTCTGCTGCCATATGTCCAGTGCTGCTGTATAGGTCCAGTCCATTGCAGTGGTACTCTGTTGTCCTGCATCAGTCCAGTGGTGCTGTGTTGTGCTGCATCAGTCCAGTGGTGGTGTCTTGTGCTGCATCAGTCCAGTCACAGTGGTGGTGTCCTCTGCTGCCATATGTCCAGTGCTGCTGTATAGGTCCAGTCCATTGCAGTGGTGCTGTGTTGTGCTGCATCAGTCCAGTGGTGGTGTCTTGTGCTGCATCAGTCCAGTCACAGTGGTGGTGTCCTCTGCTGCCATATGTCCAGTGCTGCTGTATAGGTCCAGTCCATTGCAGTGGTGCTCTGTTGTCCTGCATCAGTCCAGTGGTGATGTTTCTGTGCTGCTGTATAAGTCCAGTGGTACTGCCGTATAAGTTCAGTTATACCGCCGTATATGTCCAGTGATACTGCCGTATATGTCCTGTGATACTGCCGTATAAATCCGGTGATTCTGCCGTATAAATCCAGTCCAGTGGTAATGCCATATCAGTCCAGTGATACTGCCATATACGTCCAGTGGTACTACCGTATAAATCCAGTGGTACTGCCGTATAAATCCAGTCTAGTGGTACTGCCATATATGTCCAATGATACTGCCGTATATGTCCACTGATACTGCCGTATATGTCCAGCGATACTGCAGTATAAAGCCAGTAATACTGCCGTATATGTCCAGTGGTACTGCCATATAATTCCAGTGATACTACCATATATGTCCAGTGGTACTGCCGTATAAATCCAGTGGTACTGCCGTATAAATCCAGTCTAGTTATACTGCCATATAAGTCCAGTAGAACTGCCATATAATTCCAGTGATACTGCTGTACATGTCCAGTGGTAATGCCATATAAGTCCAGTGGTGCTGCCGTATAAATCCAGTCCAGTGGTACTGCCGTATATGTCCAGTGAAGCTGTCGTATGTCCAGTGGTACTGCCATATAGTCTAGTGATGCTGCCATATATGTCCAGTAATACTGCCACATAAATCCAGTTCAGTGGTACTGCCGTATAAGTCCAGTGTTACTGCTATGTAATTCCATTGATACTGCCTTATAAGTCCAGTGGTACTGCCGTATAAATCCAGTCCAGTGGTACTGCCATATAAATCCAGTGGTACTGCCATAAAATACCAGTGACACTGCCATATAAGTCAAGTGGTACTGCCATATAAATACAGACCTGTGGTACTGCCATATAAATCCAGTGATACTACTGTATATGTCCAGTGGTACTGCCATATAATTCCAGTGATACTGCCATATATGTCCAGTAGTACTACCATATAAGTCCAGTGGTACTGCTGTATAAATCAAGTACAGTGGTACTACCATATAAGTCCAGTGGTACTGACATAATTCCAGTGATACTGCCGTATAAGTCCAGTGGTACTGCTGTATAAGTCCAGTGGTACTGCCAGATAAATCCAGTCCTGTGGTACTGCCGTATATATCCAGTGATACTACCGTATATGTCCAGTGGTACTGCAGTATAATTCCAGTGTTACTGCCATATATGTCCAGTGGTACTGCCATATAAATCCAGTGGTACTGCCGTATAAATCAAGTACAGTGGTACTACCATATAAGTCCAGTGGTACTGACATATAATTCCAGTGATACTGCCGTATAAGTCCAGTGGTACTGCTGTATAAGTCCAGTGGTACTGCCGTATAAATCCAGGCAATGGTACTTCTGAAAAAGTAAAGTGGTACTGCCATATATTTCCAGTGATACTGCCGTATAAGTCCAGTGGTACTGCAATATAAATCCAGTCCAGTGGTACTGTCATATAAGTCCAGTGATACTGCCATATAATTCCAGTGGTACTTCCATATAAATCCAGTGATATGCTGTATAAATCCAGTGGTACTGCTGTATAAATCCAGTCAAGTGGTACTGCCACATAAGTCCAGTGGTAATGCCATATAATTCAGTGGTACTACAGTATAAGTCCAGCGATACTGCCATATAAATTTAGTCCAGTGGTACTGCCGTTTATGTCCAGTGATACTGCCGTATATGTCCAGTGGTACTGCCATATAATTCCAGTGATACTGCCGTATATGTCCATTGGTACTGTCGCATAAATCCAGTGGTACTGCCGTATAAATCCAGTTCAGTGGTACTGCCGTATATGTGCAGTGGTACTGTTGTATAAGTCCAGTGATACTGCTGTTTAAGTCCAGTGGTTCTGCAGTATAAGTCCAGTTATACTGCTGTATAAATCCAGTCTAGTGGTACTGCCGTATAAGACTAGTGGTACTGCCATATACATCAAGTCCATTGGTACATCCGTATATGTCCAGTGGTACTGCAATATAATTCCGGTGATACTGCCGTATATGTCCAGTGGTACTGCCATATAAATCCAGTGGTACTGCCATATAAGTCCACTGATATTGCCGTATAAATCCAGTCCTGTGGTACTGCCATATAAGTCCAGTGGTACTGCAGTATAAGTTCAGTGGTGCTGTCCTGTGCTGTATATTATTTACTCCAAATAAAGGGGTTATTAATATTTAATCCAAATAATTTTTACAGGGTTTTCCCTGTGTGGTATAGCGGTACGCTCTCCTGTACCGCATATTGTTATATAACTTCATAAAAATAATGGAGAACAAAAATCTGGAGGATAAAATAGGGAAAGATCAAGAACCACTTCCTCCTAGTGCTGAAGCTGCTGCCACTAGTCATGACATAGACAATGATATGCCATCAACGTCGTCTGCCAAGGCCGATGCCCAATGTCATGTAAAATCCAAAAAAAACTATGTTCAGTAAAATTACCCAAAAAAATACATTTAAATGGTCCGAGGAGAAATATAAACTTGCCAATATGCCATTTACGACACGAAGTGGCAAGGAACGGCTAAGGTCCTGGCCTATGTTCATGATTAGTGGCTCAGCTTCACATGACGATGGAAGCCCTCATCCTCCCACTAGAAAAATAATAAGAGTTAAGCTGGCCAAAGCACATCAAAGAACTGTGCATTCTAAAATGGTATCACAAATCCCCAAGAAGAGTCCAAGAGTGTCGGTGGTTGCGATGCCTGACCTTCCCAACACTGAATGGGAAAAGGTGGCTCCTTCCACCATTTGCACACCCTCTGCAAGTGCTGGAAGGAGCACCAACAGTCCAGTTTCTGATATTCAAATTGAAGATGTCACTGTTGAAGTACACCAGGATGATGATATGGGTGTTGCTGGTGCCGAGGAGGAAGTTGGCGAAGAGGATTCTGATGGTGATGTGGTTTGTTTAAATCAGGCACCGGGGGAGACAGTTGTTGTCCGTGGGATGAATAAGCCCATTGTCATGCCTGGACAAACTACCCAAAAAAATCACCTCTTCGGTGTGGAATTATTTCTCCACAAATCCGGACAACAGGTGTCAAGCCGTGTGTTGCCTTTGCCAATCCGTAATAAGTAGGAACATCCTCCCTTATACGTCATCTCCAGCGCATTCATCATAAGTCATTGTCAAGTTCAGTAACTTTGGGTGAGAGCGTAAGCAGTCCACCAACACCTAAATCCCTTCTTCCTCTTGTATGTAAGCCACACCACCAACTCCCTTAACGTCAATTTACTCCTCAGTCAGGAACGTCAGTAGTCCTGCAGTCCATGTCACTGGCATGACTGACGAGTCCTCCCCAAATCAGGATTCCTCCGGAGGATCCTCGTGTGGTACGCCTGCTGCTGCTGCTGCCGCTGCTGGGAGTCAATTGTCATCCTAGAGGTGAAGTCGGAAGACCACTTGTACTTCAACTAAGCAATTGACTGTCTAACAGTCCTTTGCAAGGAAGATGAAATATGACAGCAGTCATCCTTTTGCAAAGCAAATAACTGAGGCCATGACAGCTATGTTGGTGTTAGACGTGCATCCAGTCTCCGTTATTGGTGCAGTGGGATTTAGACAATTGATGGAGGTAGTATGTCCCCGGTACCAAATCCCATCTAGATTCCACTTCACTAGGAAAGCGATTTCCGGACTGTACAGGGACATTAATAAAAGTGTCCTCAGTTTCCTGAAAAATGCGATTGTCCACTTAACCACAGACATGTGGACAAGTGGAGCAGGACAAACTAAGGACTACATGACTGTGACAGCCCACTGGGTAGATGTATTGCCTCCCGCAGCAACAACAGCAGCGGCACCAGTAGCAGCATCTCATAAACACCAGCTCGTTCCTAGGCAGGCTACGCTGTGTATCACCCGTTTCCATAAGAGGCACACCGCTAACTACCTCTTATGGAAACTGAGGTACATCATCGCTCAATGACTAATCCTACTTAGACTCTCCTGGGGATTTGTGATATCGGACAATGCAACCAATATTGTGCGTGCACTACATCTGAGCAAATTCCAGCACGTCCCATGTTTTGCACATACAATTAATTTGGTGGTGCAGAATTTTTTGAAAAATGACAGGGGCATGCAGGAGATGCTGTCGGTGGCCTGAAAAATTGCGGGCCACTTCCGGCATTCAGCCACCACGTGCCGAAGACTGGAGCGCCATCAAACACTCCTGAACCTGCCTTTCCATCACATGAAGCATGAGGTGGTAATGTGGTGGAATTCAACACTATATGCTTCAGAGGATGGAGGAGCAGCAAAAGGCCATTCAAGCCTATACATCCACCTATGATATAGGCAAAGGAGGGGGAGAATGCGCAGTGGAGAATGATTTCAGTCTTGTGCAAGGTTCTCCAACTCTTCGAACTTGCCACATGTGAAGTCAGTTCAGACACTGCCAGCTTGAGTCAGGTTATTCCCCTCATCAGGCTTTTGCAGAAGCAGCAGGAGAAATTGAAGGAGGAGCTAATACGGAGCAATTCCGCTAAGTATGTGTTACTTGTGGATGGATCCCTTCATTCACTTTGCCAGGATTCAAGGGTGGTCAATCTGTTGAAATCAGAGCAGTACATTTTTGCCACCATGCTCGATCCTAGGTTTAAAGCCTACATTATATCTCTCTTTCATGCAGACACAAGTCTGCAGAGGTTCAAAGGCCTGCTGGTGAGACAGCTGTCAACTCAAGCGGAACGTGACCCGTCAACAGCTACTCCTTAATTTTCTCCCACAACTGGGGCTGCGAGGAAAAGGATAACATTTACGAGTCCACAAACTGGGGTGATGCAGGGCAGTCAGGAGCATGTGCTGACATCTGCTCCGGACTGAAGGACCTGCCAACGATTACTGACATGTCTACTGTCCCTGCATATGATGCTGTCACCATTGAAAGTATGGTGGAGGTTATAAGGGTGACAGCATCCAAGCAGGTATGTCAGACAGCCGTATGTATACTGGCAGGAAAAAGAGGCAATTTGGAGGTCCTTGCACAAATTGGCTTTATTTTACCTAAGTTGATCCCCTTCCAGTGTGTAGTCCAAAAAAGTGTTTAATGCAGCCAGGCACCTTGTGTGCGATCGGCGTAGGAGGTTACTTCCACAAAATGTGGAGAAGATGATGTTCATCAAAATGAATTACAGGTTGAGTATCCCTTATCCAAAATGCTTGGGACCAGAGGTATTTTGGATATCGGATTTTTCCGTATTTTGGAATAATTGCATACCATAATGAGATATCATGGTGATGGAACCTAAATCTAAGCACAGAATGCATTTATGTTACATATACACCTTATACACACAGCCTGAAGGTAATTTTAGCCAATATTTTTTATAACTTTGTGCATTAAACAAAGTGTGTGTACATTCACACAATTCATTTATGTTTCTTATACACCTTATACACACAGCCTGAAGGTCATTTAATACAATATTTTTAATAACTTTGTGTATTAAACAAAGGTTGTGTACACTAAGCCATCAAAAAACAAAGGTTTTACTATTTCACTCTCACTCAAAAAAGACCGTATTTCGGAATATTCCGTATTTCGGAATATTTGGATATGGGATACTCAACCTGTATATATTCCTTCAGGAAGACATTTACCAGCAATTGCCTCCAGAAAGTACACAGGGATCTGTAAAGGTGGATTCCAGTGGGGACGAATTAATCATCTGTGAGGAGGAGGAGGATGTACATGCTGAAAGGGGTGAGAAATCAGAGGATGAGGACAACATCTTGCCTCTCTATAGCCAGTTTGTGCAAGGAGAGATGAATTGCTTCTTTTTTGATGGGGGGATTAATTGCTTCTCTTTTTGTGGCGGCCCAAACAAACCAATAATTTCAGCCACAGTCATGTGGCAGACCCTGTCGCTGTAATGAAAGTCTGCATGTCCTGTTTATACAGGTTGAGTATCCCATATCCAAATATTCCGAAATACGGAATATTCCGAAATACGGACTTTTTTGAGTGAGATTGAAATAGTGAATGGCTTAATGTACACAAACTATGTTTAATACACAAAGTTATTAATAATATTGTATTAAATGACCTTCAGGCTGTGTGTATAAGGTGTATATGAAACATAAATGATTTGTGTGAATGTACACACACTTTGTTTAATGCACAAAGTTATAAAAAATATTGGCTAAAATGACCTTCAGGCTGTGTGTATAAGGTGTATATGTAACATAAATGCATTCTGTGCTTAGACTTAGGTCCCATCACCATGATATCTCATTATGGTATGCAATTATTCCAAAATATGGAAAAATCCGATATCCAAAATACCTCTGGTCCCAAGCATTTTGGATAAGGGGTACTCAACCTGTACAACATAAGGGTGGGTCCATTTTACACATCTTATTTTTTTCTTTGCATCATATGCTGTTTGGGGCATAGGTTTTAAAAGTGCCATCCTGTATGACACTGCAGTGCTACACCTAGATGGGCCAGGTGTGCCGCACACTTGTGTCGCTTAGCTTAGTCATCCAGCGACCTCGGTGCACGTCTGTTTTTTCTTTGCATTATGTACTCTTTGTGGCCTAGTTTTTAAAAGTGCCATCCTATCTGCCACTGCAGTGCCACTCCTAGATGGGCCAGGTGTTTGTGCCGCCCACTTGTGTCGCTTACCTTATTCACCCAGTGACCTCGGTGCACCTCTTTTTTTCTTTGCATTATGTGATCTTTGGGGCCTAGTTTTTAAAAGTGCCATCTTGTCTGCCACTGCAGTGCCACTCCTGCAACCTTTTGGCCTAAAAATAATATTGTTTGTGAGGTGTTCAGAATAAACTGGAAATGAGTGGAAATGAATGTTATTGAGGTTAATAATACCGTAGGATCAAAATTACCCCCAAATTCTGTGATTTTAGCTGTTTTTTTTTTTTTTTAAATCATCCAGATCCACAACCAAAACCAAAATCCGAAAGAGTGGTTTTGGCAAAACCAATCCAGATCCAAAATACGAGCAAGGATCCAGATCCAAAACCAAAACACAAAACACGAAAAGTGCCCGCCGCACATCTCTAATTATATGCAATCTGTGTTATTCTGTCTCAATATTCTCAGTATTTTGATCTAAAAAAAACTACAGAAAACATAATTGTTAAAATTAATGTATTACCTTTTAGGGCTTCCCCTTACACGTTCAATATGATTTGCCAGAGTATGTGATGCCGTAGGTCAGAATACAGATGCTGGCATACCGATAGTTCAAATCCCGACAGGGGGAAGGTAAATAACCCTAACCCTCCCTATCAGCCGACTGACCCTAAACTTCGTGCCTGAACCTAACCATCCCTCGGTGGTGCCTAAACCTAACCCCCTGGCCCACAGCCTAACCCATCCCCTTTAGTGCCTAAACCTAACTCCTCCTGGTGGAGCATAACCCCAACCCCCCTTCTACATCCTAACTCTAATTAACCCCCCCCCCCCCACCAGTCTAACCCTAACACCCCAGGAGGCACCTAAACCTAAACAATCCACCTGGCCCTTAACCTAACCACCCGTTATATTTACGGTCAGGATATGGTTGTTGTGATTCTGGGGTCGGTCTTCTTACCATGACGGGATTCCAGCATCGACATTCTGATGGCTGTCGGGATTCCGGCATCGCATTCGAACTGCCGGGATCCTGACTACCAGCATCTTAACCTGATCCCCTCCTTACCACAAGTGTAGTCCCAATTTACATTGGTAAGGTCTAGGTGCTCTTCACACATTCACGTGCATGTTAATGAGCTTTCTCCAGGATAGCTCAATATCCTCAGGCTATGTGGTTAAAAGTAAAGAAAGGGACCCTTGCACATGAAAGCTTGAAAACCTGTTTGACCTCTTAATGTTAGGATAAAGATTTACTCAAGGTCAACTTTTATAGAGGATTACAAACCACCAAACATTCCTTGTGCTTTTCAGGATTTAGCAACTTGCGGATTTGACTCTGAAGACTGAAACTGCGTCAGACGCATGGCAACTTGAAAACCCTTGCTTTAGCTTTGGATTAAGCTAAATAGCAAAATGTATTATTATGAATCTCTGCCGCAGCTCATCTCTCCAGTGGGTCCCAGTCACTGCCAGGCGACCAGGACGCCGCGTCATGCTGGCTGCATTGGCTGATGGTCCCGATGGTTGCTAGGCAACCGGGACTCAGACAGCTGCTGTGATTCCTGGTCCAAGCTGTTCCTTGCAGCTGGGATACCTTTTGTGTTTATGCTCAGCTTTCAGCGGCAATCTGTTTTGTTATTAGGAGACTGGTCTTCCTGGTAGCCTCTCATTGTTTTTTTTTTGTGTTATAGGGCTATCTATCCTATGTTCCTGTGCTGGTGATAGTTTACATTTTCCAGTTTCTAGTTTCTTATTGGATCCTTGATACTCGGTTCCTGTTCCTTGAACAGTTCCTGATAACTAAGCTGTGTTCCTGAATTTATTCTCTCAGCTAAGTGCCTGAATTACCTAAACCTTGTATTAGTTGTTCTCAGTATTAAGTGTTCTGGGCCTAATTCAGGTTGGATCGCAGAATGCGATCCAACTGCAAAAATTACAAAAAAGATGCAGGCGCATGCGTAGTGCCCATCCTGCGCATGTGCTTACATTTTCTGTGTGGGGGCGGGCAGGGGTGCGGCAATGCTCCGTTTCCCTGGCGGAGATAGAGAGTTGCAGGGGAGATGGTGGCCAAATGGGGTGGCATCGTGGAAATGGGGGGCATGGCATGGGCGTGATCGTGGTGACTGCGTGACATCATGGCAGGAGCCAACCTCAAATTCTACGATGAAGCAGAAATTGAAATGTTGCGATGTGCAGTGTGATGTTGACATTATGAAAGTTGACATGGTTACTGTCAATCATCTGGCTGGATACCATCACGAGTAATTTAGAGTAAATCATGTGGCAAAACTGGATGAAATTAATCTGTCTTTATCTAATACATTATCTACCTGCCCTGTGCTACACAGCAGAACCCCTGGATGGACTACACAGCACCCATGGACAGAGTACCTCTGGTCAGACACAGCAGTCCCAGTCCCTTGATAGACAACACAGCAGCCCTACTGGATGGAAACCACAGCACCCCTGGATGGACAGAGCACCCTTCCCTGGTTGGACACAGCAGCACCAGACCCTTGATGGACAACACAGTAGCGCCCCTGTATGGACAGTACAGCACCTCTGAATAGAGAGAGCACTCCATGTCATACACAGTAGCCCCTTGATGGAAAACCCAGCAACACCCCTAGATGGAAAACATGGCATCCCTGGACAGAAAGAGCACCCCTGTTGGACACAGCAGCCGTAGTCTCTTGATGGACAACACAGCAGCACCCCTGGATGGACAACACAGCAGCACCCCTGGATGGACAACACAGCACCCCTGGAAGAACAGAGCACCCAGCTGCTGCCAGTCATGATAGTACAACATATACTAAAAGTCGTCCAGAGGGCAAAAAGTTTAGTAAAGGGCGCATGAAATTTAAATCTTTCACAAAGTTAAAAAAGTAGAGATGTATTTTAGGAGGGTTTATAAGCCCGAGGACACTCATGAATACATGAGGACCACTCTGATATCTAAATCACATAAAAGCATTATTGAGAATAGATAAAAATAGATGGTAGGTACTTAGTTATGTATAGGGGGTTCAATCAATCAGATGATCAATCAGGTAATTATGTTCAAATGAAGCAATCACATCAGCATCCACAGTCCAGGTGCCCCTTTCTCCTAATGGTTAGAAGCTGGACAGGTCATTCGTCCTGGCAGCTCTGCAGTCAGTGTTTCATCAAGGAGAAAGGCTGGCAGACACTTCCTGCTTACAGCTTATATAGCAAAGTTAAGCAAGGCACATATGTGATTGCCATAAATGGTTATAAACATAAATGAAACCTAAGATTAATCCTTTAATATTGCATAGCATAAATATAGTTGAGCCAACACCCTAAGTGGTGTTTTACACTAATTATGGAACGATATATGTAGAACTTTCTGATGCTTTCCTGTAGTATGTTGCAAGACAGAGATGAGAGCAGTACATGAACAGTGAACAACAAAAGTGAACAACAAAATGGATGACAACCACCATCTTGGTCACCATTCTATACCTCCTATTACAAGGAAGAACTAAATTGAAAGCGCTGTCCACAATAAAGGATAGATCAAATTGTATTTATTTTGTATTGATAACTGTTAATATAAACACTTAAAAAGCTAAAAAAATAATATGTATACCTACAAAGCCCATTTCTTCAGTGATCCTTATCGCAGGTACCTTGTGATTGCACTGGTAATGAATACTAGATTGCTGATTAGAACAATATAGCATGCAATAGGTGCTCTAATTAGCTCCACAGTGAACAATTCTTAGTAGCAAATTATATTATTCAGCCTCCTAAATACTTAAGTACACTTATATGGAACACTTATTTTCACAGCCCAAACATATCTAGAGGAAATGCATACAGTTGATAAATCCTTTTTCACCTCCCGCTGGGACAGCGTAGTGATACAATGTGTCCAAAGTGTCTCTGCCTTAGAATCAGGCTGAATATGTAACAAAGAATCAAGTCTCCTATGGAAGCTTTCCAGCTAATTAGCTTGTGACAGGCGTCCCCGTCTAAGCATAGAATAATTATGGATGAGATTCTTATGAAATAAACTGATTGCACAGTAACTTGAATGTCCACTGCAGGTGAACTGTAGAGATAGCTTATCTCACCGGTTTGTGCAGCTACTACATCTCCCGCCGGGCTCCATCTCTGCCGGACATAGCGCTCAGCGGCTCTATCACTGACGTCAGCGCTGTATTCCTCCCGTTGGTGTGGGTTGGATGCAAGCGTGCAAACAGCTTGGAGCGCAGAGATCCTCCGGCCAGTGGTTCAGAACTGCATCGGCTGTTATTTGCTTGGCCCGTATGGCAGGGCGGCACAAGTTCTCACCGACACCGGCGTTAGGAGAAGTGATGTCGGCTTTGTAGAAGCTCAAGTCTATATACAGGGGTAAAAACTGATGTCACTTCTGAGGAAACAGCCACGGGTAACAGGCTGAGAAACATGTTAAGTTTTTACCCCTGTATATAGACTTGAGCTTTTACAAAGCCGACATCACTTCTCCTAACGCTGGGGCCAGTGAGAACTTGTGCCGCCCTGCCATACTGGCCAAGCGCATAACAGCCGATGCAGTTCTGAACCACTGGCCGGAGGATCTCTGCGCTCCAAGCTGTTTGCACGCTTACATGCAACCCACACCAACGGGAGGAATACAGCGCTGACGTCAGTGATAGAGCCGCTGAGCGCTATGTGCGGCAGAGACGGAGCCCGGCGGGAGATGTGGTAGCTGCACAAACCGGTGAAATAAGCTATCTCTACAGTTCACCTGCAGTGGACATTCAAGTTACTGTGCAATCAGTTTATTTCATAAGAATCTCATCCATAATTATTTTATGCTTAGACGGGGACGCCTGTCAGAAGCTAATCAGCTGGAAAGCTTCCATAGGAGACTTGATTCTTTGTTACATATTCAGCCTGATTCTAAGGCAGAGACACTTTGGACACATTGTATCACTACGCTGTCCCAGCGGGAGGTGAAAAAGCATTTATCAACTGTATGCATTTCCTCTAGATATGTTTGGGCTGTGAAAATAAGTGTTCCATATAAGTGTACTTGAGTATTCAGGAGGCTGAATAATATAATTTGCTACTAAGAACTGTTCACTGTGGAGCTAATTAGAGCACCTATTGCATGCTATATTGTTCTAATCAGCAATCTAGTATTCATTACCAGTGCAATCACAAGGTACCTGCGATAAGGATCACTGAAGAAATAGGCTTTGTAGATATACATATTATGTTTTAGCTTTTTAAGTGTTTATATTAACAGTTATCAATACAAAATAAACACAATTTGATCTATCCTTTATTGTGGACAGCGCTTTCAATTTAGTTCTTTCTTGTCACAATAAATATATTGGGAACCAACAACCCAATAACTTGAGAGCGGCAGTCCTTAATAAGGAGAGGAGTATTAATGAACTGATAAAGCATTTTAGCAATTTGAGTTGGGACAGCTGACACACATTGAAGCTTAGCGCTTTTTTTGCTTGGAGTTCCTATTACAAGGTGTCACCTTAAAAAGTTACAAATCAGTACTCAAAAAAAGAACACATACAGGGATATTCAATTGAAATTGATAACGTCTTAAGACCCGTTAATTTGCGGTCACGAGATCATTTTTCCGGGTGAAAAGTTATCGGTATATTCATTTACGTGTTTATCGGATGATATGTGTATTTTAGTTTTTGCTTTCGGCCGTAACCGATTTTCAATGGTAAAAGATAGGTTTATCGCGGAATGATATTCAATTTTTCGCAACCGATTTTTTTCGGTCGTTTAGACGGGTACTTATCGCCATTTTACTTCACCTTCTGCTGAGTAGGTGAAATATATTTTATAGTTTTTTTTTTACTGCAAAAAGGCAATATTTAGTTGTTTTATTTTTTTAAAAGAGTGCCCAATGTTTTTTTTTATTATTTCTCTTTTTTTTATATTTTTAAAGGCATTTTTTATTAATTTTTTTGGTTACTGTAATATTAATCCCCATGATGCAATGCAAAAGTCCCCAGGATGCATTGCTCCAGTTCTGACAGGAATCTGTCACTCCTCTCTTGGGACTTCAAGGAGAAACACAGCAATTGTGCAGTCTGCTGTTGGATACGTTTTTTTGTGGTTAGTTTGCGGATTTATTACTTGACAACTTTTTAGCTCTGTCTACAATCATGGAGCCATTCACTGATACAGTTTGGATGTTCATGATCCAGGCTGCTGTTGGGACACAGGAGGACAGGACAGGTGAGGAAGGTGATCAGTCAATTGCTCCAGGTGGTGAGGTAGAGCGCGTTTCAATTCCACGCCCACGCCCACGTAACTATCGTTGTAGGCGTGTGCTGGCAGACTTCTCCGAGAAGGATGTGATTAAGAACTTTCGCTTATCCTCTCGTTCAATCCATATGCTGTATGACTTGATGGAGCCGGACCTTGAACCACGGGTGCCCACTAATCACGCAGTCAGTGGTATGTCTAAACTGCTGGCTGCATTACATTATTTTGCGTCTGGCACTTTCCAGCCAGTTTTGTCCCAAACAGTCGGTTTTTCCCAGCCCACATTGTCGCGTATTTTAACTCAGGTCTGTACGGCTTTCCGTAAATTAACGACCCAGTTTATTCATTTTCCAAGCACTGTCAGCGAATGGAGGGAGGTCAAATTGGATTTTTTTGAGAAATCACGCTTTCCCAATGTTCTGGGCGCGATAGATTGCACTCATGTGGCGATCGCACCACCAAGGCAAATGGAAGAGTGTTTTCGTAATAGAAAAACTTTCCATTCCTTGAATGTTCAGATGGTGTGTGATGCCAAATTGAAAATCACCAATCTTTTTGTGGGCTTCCCTGGGTCGGCCCACGATTCCTTTATTTTGAGCCAGTCATCCATGTTCCGTGATTTTGAAGATTGCAACATGCCGGATGGGTGGCTGTTGGGTGAGGTTTTTTTTTGTTTATTTCTGATTTTTTAATTTTTTAATTGTGGTTTATTATTTATATTTTTTTTCACCCATTTATTTCTTTAAGGTGATGGTGGATACCCTAACAAGAGTTGGCTTCTTACCCCATTGTCCAATCCCGATAGTGATGCTGAGCATATGTACCAAAAAGCGCACATTACATCGAGGGGTGTAATTGAAAGGACCTTCGGTGTGCTTAAATCCCGGTTTCGCTGTTTAGACAGGGGGTACGCTGTTATATTCTCCGGATAAAGTTTGCAATATAGTTAATGCTTGTTGCATTTTACATAACATTTGTGTTGCAAACCGATATCCGGAGAATATAGATCCAGGTGTTTGGCCGGATTCGGACATTTGCACAGCATCACTTGAGGGTATGAATGATGGAAGTGATACTCGTCAAACACTAATTGATGGATTCTTCACTGGTGAGTTTTTTTTAATTGCCTTACAATTTGTTTGTGCTTGTTAGATACTGATCATAATCATTTTTTTTTTCACATTTTTTTATTGCAGAAGAATGTGCTTGAGATTTTCATCTGAGTTTGGCCCCTGTTGTTTAAAATATGGCCATTTGGTTTTCTTGTTTGCTGTTTGAAGCGCAGTTGTTTATTTTTCAATTTACTTGTTGGAGGCTTAAATTATAAAATTTATATCCCATCAGGTATGAAATTTGTATATTAGTTATGATGTGAATGAGTTTGCTATTTCAAATATGTTAAGTTTGTGTTTTGTTTGTTTTTTAAATATACTTTTTGCTGCTACCTTGACTCCATTAGAGGCGTCTCCTTTGTGCCCACACATACCTGTCCCTGGCTCCTGTGATCCATTCTTCCCTGCAGTGAGATGGCCTCTCCACTTCTTTCCTGGCAGAATGAGGTTGATGCTGAGGGATCCCTTCAGTCTCCTTTCCGGTGAGTATCCCCCAAATCCCCTCCCTGCTTCCTCTGTGTCCACGCTAGCTTTTTGGTTGTAAGTGTGTAATAAGCCCAGTTTGTGTGAGTCTCCCTCTTTTTTTTTGCAGCTACCGTTAACCTTGACTCCATGAGAGGCGTCTCCTTTGTGCCCACACATACCTGTCCCTGGCTCCTGTGATCCATCCTTCCCTGCAGTGAGATGCCCTCTCCACTTCTTTCCTGGCAGAATGAGGTTGATGCTGAGGGATCCCTTCAGTCTCCTTTCCGGTGAGTATCCCCCAAATCCCCTCCCAGCATCCTCAGTGTCCACGCTAGCTTTTATGTTGTAAGAGTGTACTATGCCCAGTGTGTGTGTCTCCCTCTTTTTTTTTGCAGCTACCGTTAACCTTGACTCCATGAGAGGCGTCTCCTTTGTGCCCACACTTACCTGTCCCTGGCTCCTGTGATCCATCCTTCCCTGCAGTGAGATGCCCTCTCCACTTCTTTCCTGGCAGAATGAGGTTGATGCTGAGGGATCCCTTCAGTCTCCTTTCCGGTGAGTATCCCCCAAATCCCCTCCCTGCTTCCTCTGTGTCTACGCTAGCTTTTTGGTTGTAAGTGTGTAATAAGCCCAGTCCTCTTTATGTTTTTCACAGGAACACTGATTTGGACTTTTCTTTGATCCTTTCAACACAACCAAATCAACTTTCTTATCAAACATAACAGAAGGTTGCAAAGTTTAGAATTTCTTAAAGTTTACAATGTAAAAGAATTTAAGGATTTTTAAATGTGTTTATTAAATTGATGAATTTAAATTGTTTTGTACATGGCAATGAACTGTAAACAATATACTTGAGTTTGCTTTTTTATTTCAGTTTTTTTAAATAAACTTACATAAAAGTAATTTGGTCAAGACTTTTTTTTATAAATATCAATATAATTAGTATAGTATACCGATAAAAATATATAGGTATATAGTGTATATCCCTCCATTTAACAGTGCGCACAAATAAGCATCCAGAAGCACAGAAACAAATAATGTAGGCAAGACGACAAACAACCAAATACAGTTTTGTTTACCCTAAGAAACAAATGTAACATGTATTACATTAAAATGAATAACAGTGCAAACCTCAACGAGTAGTACATAGACATTGGTCCAATTTGAGAGGACAAGTAAGAATTAACAATATGATTCATCTGGTTTTTGTTGTTGCGTGTATGGTCCTGGTGTGGTTGCACTATCAGGAGGAGCAGGACTAGGACATGTTGGCATTTGCGGATGGACATCACCAGAGTCCAATCCATGTAATTGGCCCTCTTGTCCAAAACCTGGAATTGTTTGAGATGATTCTTGAATGGCAGGATGGTGTTGTCCCTGACTCAAAGCAGCCAACGTCTTCAACATAATAGTATTCATAGTTTGGAGTTGTGTAGCTATTAGAGATGTATTTGCTGCAGTTTGGCTATGGCTTGTCTACATGATTTGTAGGCTGTTTCCCTGGCACGAAGTGTTGTCCACAAGTTTGTTTAAGGCAATAATCATGGTACCTATTTTGGAATCTATGGCCTGTAACACGGCAGAAGTGGAGGTTGTCACGTCTCTTATATATTCAGAGAAACGTCCCAGTGTTTCGTCCATCTTTAGGAGACGGTGATCTACGGTTACACGAAAGGTTTCTTGTCTGTTCTCCATTTGTCTCGCAATGTCATTCACACGTTCAGTAGTCCCAGTTGATAGACCTGTCCGTATATCCTCCAACACTTGAAATTGACTTTCTATAAAAAAAAATATATATTAAATAAAAATGATAATTAAATATTATTCAGTCATACTTGCGTATAGTTCACATTGTTGAAAAAAAAAATGGAATACACTAGTTACACATTACTGTACCTATAGGAGATGAAACTTGTGTCCTATCAGGATCATCTAAAGGTTCTACATCTTCCTCAGGGGAAAATGCAGCAGTAATTGCTGTGGCAGAATCAATCAGCTCCTCTGATGTGTTGGTATGTACGTCAGATAATCTTGTACTCTCTTGTTCTGGTTCCTGAAATGGCTCATTTATTGGGCTTGACGGAGAAGTGGAAATTAAATCTACAATAGTTGAAAAAGTTAAAAATATGATTCATATTACATTACAGTAAATATGTGTTTTCAGCAAGTACATGAATAAGCTTCAAATGTGTAGGTTCAATTTGCTTTTTACAATGGGGGTAAATATGAGTTGATAGCAGCAGCAAGTTTCTTTGCACTTGTGCAAAACCATGTGCACTGTAGGGGGAGGGCGGGCAGATATAACATATGCAGAGAGAGTTAGATTTGGGTGGGTTATTTTGTTTCTGTGCAGGGTAAATAATGGCTGATTTATTTTTACACTGCAATTTAGATTGAACACATCACACCCAAATCTAACTTTCACTGCACATGTTAAATCTGCCCCACCTGCACTGCACATGGTTTGTCCAAAATGCAAACAAATTTCCTGCTGCAATGAACTTGGAATTAATCCCCATATGCATTGTTCTCAGTCACTCAAGTGTGCAACATAACTTGTGATGTTCCATTATATTTTTCAAAGCCAGAGCAACTGCATGTCAATCAGAGAAATATTAGAGATGATCTCACCATAATTATGGCAGAATGGTGTGTAATGTTACGCAATGGTCATACACCATCACACTTTTTTTAATCATGGTTGTCACGAAGCATATTGGCACATGATTATTTCCGTAAAACATTGTAAAATTGGGGAACTCATCTTGCATTTTCGCATTAAATAGTATTGGTGGTTGCATTAAAATCTCAGGATATGGTCCAAACTTTAAAATTTACCTTCTGCAGTGGGCTGTGGGTCCTGGGTTTTCGCCAATATGGCAGCGGAGCTGCTTTCCAGAATATGTGAGGGTGTCAATTTTTCTGTAATTTTTTTACGAATTAAATTTACTGGAGTCGGATCTGCTTGGACGTTTTTTAAGGCTTTGTCATGTCTTCTGACATCCTCACTTGTCAGTTGACTCATGCTCAATCTACCTGCTTAGTAAGTAAGTTTAATTAGATTAATTTGCAAAACAGTTTTTTTAGTTTCCATAATTACTACAAACTTAAGTCGTACTCAATTATTTAACTAATAGATTTACCTTGAGTTTTACTAGTCTTTTTGGTAGATGTTTCAGCTGCTGATGCCATTTTTTCAGCAAGTTTCTTTAAAAGCTGTGATTCTCCTAAATATGGTAATTAGGGCATTAGAGGTATACCAATTTTTGTTAAAGAAAATGAATGCAATGTACACCACTTTATTGCTGAGAAGAATATTGCTTGGTAATAGTGTAATTACCTTGACCTTTTGAAGATTTTGAAGCTGTGGCTTGTCTACTCCCGCTACCTGATACCTGAACTTGTCTTGGTCGATGAGTTTCACTAGGATCTGTATTAAAGGGATTTTTATGCATAAATATTAATCTCCTTAATACTAAGGCAAGTCTGAAGTATTGATTATTATTATTATTATTATTATTTTTTTTAAATTCCTATACCAAAAAATTGGGCATGGATTAATGACAGATAGTCCAAAATATACGTTATATCTTGTGTCACATTAGTTATTACTGTTTTATTTGGCTTAATTGGTGGTGAATACATGGTACTCTTATTTATTGAAAATGAGGTGAAGTTTACTTTTGGCCGGCTTTTGGAGCTTTTTTATTTTACCATACAAAATATTTTGACATATATTAATCCATATTAAAAAAGACATACAGGAGCAGCACTTTAAAACACAACTTGTAATGTGGTTTGGAATACTTGAGTTTATTGTAAATTACTTTTGAAATACCTTCTTCACTGTGTATTCTGCTGACCATTGATGCCATCCTGGCTTGTTTAGGATGATGGGATTTTGCCCTTTTTTTCTACTTCTGCAGTGCGTTTTTTTTTTGCTTGGTCTGCCTTCTTGACTCTCCTTACGAGTTCTTTCTTGAATTCCACCTTTAGAACATAATACATTAGTTAAAAACAAAAATTTTACTTTAGGATACAATTTTTATTTCACATACTTACTTTGTGCCTGACTTGAGACTGAAGGCCGAGAGTGTCTGTGAGCAGTACCACTTGTTGATGGAACTTGATGTCTTTCAATCGATTCTCTTATATCTGTATATTTTTGTTAATAATCAGGGCCGTTTCTTGGGGCAGGCGAGCAGTGCAACCGCACTGGGCGCCCGCCGCGGCACTAACTGTGGCTCCCTGCTTCCCCCTCCTATTTCTCCCCGAGTAACCCGCTCGGGGGGGCGGAGTTTCACGGAATGACGCGGTTGCGTCGTTACGTTATGACGCAACCCCGTCACTCCGCGAAACTCCCCCCCCCCGAGCGGAGTACAGAGGGGGATCCAAGTTAGGAAGAGGGAAAGGCCGGCGTGAGGAGCGACTGGTGAGGCGGGCCGAAGAGCGGTAATCGCCTCTGTAAGTATTCTCTCTCTCTCAATGTGTAAAATGGGGACACCTGCCGTAATGTGTGAAATGGGGACTCTTGCCTGCCGTAGTGTGGGGATTTAATGTATCAAGGGCATTGCGGTGTGTGGCATAATATGGTGCAGGGGGCATTACTGTGTGAGGCTTAATATGGTAGAATTTTTTTTTCCTGTGGTGGTCGTGATCTGTTGGAGCAGGGTCAAAAACTGGATTGTGAGGTAGTCTTTTCAGACGAGGCCATGCCCATTTAAATGAGGCCACACCCATTTAGATGAGGCCACGCCCCCTTGCCAGGTGCGCGTGCAAGTTTTTTTTTATCTAGGTGTGTGTGGGGGGGGGGCGGCACATTTTTTATGTCATGGGGGGCGCATTTTTAAATCTCGCACTGGGAGCCAAATTGGCTAGAAACAGCCCTGTTAATAATGACCCAAATAATTGTTAAATGAAAGAAAATAAAAATGGGGATGGGTGGTGGTTTGGTTAGAATGATTACCTGTGCTTATAGCAGGCCTGGAAATGCTGCTATCTATGCTTGCTGGCAAGCCTTGAATCATAGCCGGATTAAATCTCTGCCTGATTTTTTCTTCCCAGGGCAGCCAAGTTATGTCCAATGGCGGTCCTCCACCTGTACCTTTTTTATAATTATGCTCTTTAGCCATTTTTTTCTTGGTGCATCTCCTGCAATCACTGTATCTTTTTTTACATACATCTACTTCTCTGACTACACCAGAAACTGCAGTAACATTATCTGCAATTTTCCGCCAAATTTTCATTTTTTCACTCGGATGAGTTTTTGCAGAGCGATGACCTAAAAGCTTGTCATAAAATTTGTCCACACCATCGATTAATGCATCATTCTCTGCATTGTTAAATCTGGCAGATCGGATAGCCTTATTTTTTTTTTATTTCGAGTTAGCAGGTACCTCAGCCTCAGAGGTGTCAGTATCCTCATTATTTCCCTGTAAAAAAACAACAACAAAAGTTACAACATTATAATAAAAAGATTGGTTGTGGTGGGTGCATGAGTGTGGAGGGGTGAGTGCATGTGTGTGGAGGGGTGGGTGCATGTGTGTGGAGGGATGGTGGGGTGGGTGCATGTGTGTGAAGGGATGGTGGGGTGGGTGCATGTGTGTGAAGGGGTGGGTGCATGTGTGTGGAGGGGTGGGTGCATGTGAGTGGAGGGATGGTGGGGTGGGTGCATGTGTGTGAAGGGATGGTGGGGTGGGTGCATGTGTGTGAAGGGATGGTGGGGTGGGTGCATGTGTGTGAAGGGGTGGGTGCATGTGTGTGAAGGGGTGGGTGCATGTGTGTGGAGGGGTGGGTGCATGTGTGTGGAGGGATGGTGGGGTGGGTGCATGTGTGTGAAGGGATGGTGGGGTGGGTGCATGTGTGTGAAGGGGTGGGTGCATGTGTGTGAAGGGGTGGGTGCATGTGTGTGGAGGGGTGGGTGCATGTGTGTGGAGGGGTGGGTGCATGTATGTGGAGGGGTGGGTGCATGTGAGTGGAGGGATGGTGGGGTGGGTGCATGTGTGTGAAGGGGTGGGTGCATGTGAGTGGAGGGATGGTGGGGTGGGTGCATGTGTGTGAAGGGATGGTGGGGTGGGTGCATGTGTGTGAAGGGATGGTGGGGTGGGTGCATGTGTGTGGAGGGGTGGGTGCATGTGAGTGGAGGGATGGTGGGGTGGGTGCATGTGTGAAGGGGTGGGTGCATGTGAGTGGAGGGATGGTGGGGTGGGTGCATGTGTGTGAAGGGGTGGGTGCATGTGAGTGGAGGGATGGTGGGGTGGGTGCATGTGTGTGAAGGGATGGTGGGGTGGGTGCATGTGTGTGAAGGGATGGTGGGGTGGGTGCATGTGTGTGAAGGGGTGGGTGCATGTGTGTGAAGGGGTGGGTGCATGTGTGTGGAGGGGTGGGTGCATGTATGTGGAGGGGTGGGTGCATGTGAGTGGAGGGATGGTGGGGTGGGTGCATGTGTGTGAAGGGGTGGGTGCATGTGAGTGGAGGGATGGTGGGGTGGGTGCATGTGTGTGAAGGGATGGTGGGGTGGGTGCATGTGTGTGAAGGGATGGTGGGGTGGGTGCATGTGTGTGAAGGGGTGGGTGCATGTGTGTGAAGGGGTGGGTGCATGTGTGTGGAGGGGTGGGTGCATGTATGTGGAGGGGTGGGTGCATGTGAGTGGAGGGATGGTGGGGTGGGTGCATGTGTGTGAAGGGGTGGGTGCATGTGAGTGGAGGGATGGTGGGGTGGGTGCATGTGTGTGAAGGGATGGTGGGGTGGGTGCATGTGAGTGGAGGGATGGTGGGGTGGGTGCATGTGTGTGAAGGGATGGTGGGGTGGGTGCATGTGTGTGAAGGGATGGTGGGGTGGGTGCATGTGTGTGAAGGGGTGGGTGCATGTGTGTGGAGGGGTGGGTGCATGTGTGTGGAGGGGGGGATGGATGGATATGGTGGAATGGTGGAGGAGTTTGTGAAGCACTGGTTATTTTTAAAAAATACCTGTGTCTGTTGATGATGCATAGACCCTGAAGTCTGTCTTGGCTCAGGCTGCCACTCCTCTTCACTACCAGGATTTAAAGACACTGGAGAAGGGATTGGCCTCTGTCTCTTTTCACGTGACATTCTTCTAAACGCTGTTTTTAAAAACACAAGTAAACATGCAGCAGTACATTGAACATGATAGAACATGCAGCACTAAGGACGGGCGGGTGGGGGTCGGGGCCCCCGGGGGCCACATGGCACAAGGGGAATAACGGGGGGCCCATGTGGCCACATGGCAAGCTCAGATGGGCGGGTGAGGGTCGGGGCCCCCGGGGGCCACATGGCACAAGGGGAATAACGGGGGGCCCATGTGGCCACATGGCAAGCTCAGATGGGTGGGTGGGGGTCGGGGCCCCCGGGGGCCACATGGCACAAGGGGAATAATGGGGGGCCCATGTGGCCACATGGCAAGCTCAGATGGGCGGGTGGGGGTCGGGGCCCCCGGGGGCCACATGGCACAAGGGGAATAATGGGGGGCCCATGTGGCCACATGGCAAGCTCAGATGGGTGGGTGGGGGTCGGGGCCCCCTGGGGCTACATGGCACAGGGGGGATAATGGGGGGCCCATGTGGCCACATGGCAAGCTCAGAGGGGCGGTTGGGGGTCGGGGCCCCCGGGGGCCACATGGCACAAGGGGAATAATGGGGGGCCCATGTGGCCACATGGCAAGCTCAGATGGGCGGGTGGGGGTCGGGGCCCCCGGGGGCCACATGGCACAAGGGGAATAATGGGGGGCCCATGTGGCCACATGGCAAGCTCAGATGGGCGGGTGGGGGTCGGGGCCCCCGGGGTCCACATGGCACAAGGGGAATAATGGGGGGCCCATGTGGCCACATGGCAAGCTCAGATGGGTGGGTGGGGGTCGGGGCCCCCGGGGGCTACATGGCACAGGGGGGATAATGGGGGGCCCATGTGGCCACATGGCAAGCTCAGAGGGGCGGTTGGGGGTCGGGGCCCCCGGGGGCCACATGGCACAAGGGGAATAATGGGGGGCCCATGTGGCCACATGGCAAGCTCAGATGGGCGGGTGGGGGTCGGGGCCCCCGGGGGCCACATGGCACAGGGGGGATAACGGGGGGCCCATGTGGCCACAAGGCAGGTTCGGATGGGCAGGTGGACGGACAACACAGATTTATGCAACTTACCAAAACCAGTCCAAACATGCAAGAAAAATATGCTTCTTCTTGGCTGCTGGCTTCTTGCTGCTGGCTTCTTGGCTGCTGGCTTCTTGGCTGCTGGCTTCTTGGCTGCTGCCTTCTTGGCACTGCAGTACTTCCACATTAACATACATATATATGCGAAGCACCGTGGAGGCTGAACTGCGGCGGGAAAAACAGCCTTTTATATAGTGATATATGGCACCACCCCATATACGGCCAATTGGACAGTTAACGGATGAAGGGGGCGTTAAGTCGTTGCTAATTGGATACCTGCGCAAAGACGAAACCGAAAGTAATACTTATCGACCGAATGCACCGAAAACACATTTCACCCGATAACGTGTGGCGCAGTTCGATAAATTGAATATACCCCTAAGACTCAAACTCTGTGTTCACAAATTCCTGAGGAGGGTCTAGGGGTGTCCACATTAGCTACAGTATGTGTGAGTCTGACATTTCTTACACTGTCCTCATAGAAAAGCCTCTTTTGCCTCTTCCACCATTTCTGCACCATATGCACATGTGGGGACTAGTAGAAGTATAGATGTTGATGATTACATATTAGAAATTGAAGATGCTAGTGTGGAAGTGGAACAGGATGAGGGGTATATTAGTGTACTTCTACTATCTGACACTAATGATGAGGATGTTGATGATGTTGTTTGTGTAAGTCAGCCACCATCTGCTCCATTTGTGAGGCAATATTTAGTAGAGGTAGGGACGTTAACCATCAAGGCACCACCTCCATGTTATGTCATTTGCGGCGAGTTCATGAAATGTATTTTAAAAAATTTAGATTAATTAACACCCTCATCATCAACTTCCTCATCATTAGTGATTGGATGTAGACCTTCCAAAAAATTGGTTTGTGGGGGCCCAAACAAAGCAAGCACTTCAGACACAAAAGTGTCAGTCCCTGTCACTGAAGTGCTTGGTTTGTTTAACTGTGCATCTCCTTTTTAATATCTAACATGCAGTAAAAGTGGATTAGCTGTATTTTTGAAGATATTGGTGACAGTCTATTTTGCATAGACAAACATTTTTATTGGTTATTTCTCCAACATTACTAAGTAATTTTAATAAGAAATACGCCTCACACATGTAAATTTTAATCAATCAATTATTCTTGTATTTTATGCACTTTTTTCCCCTGCAGAACAGCCTCACAAATTTTTATTTCAATTAATGAATTAATGGGTCAACCATTTTTGTATTCTTCTTATATTGCTTTTATGTCTTTTTGCCTGTAGGCCTTACAGAGAATATTTGGTCATTCACAGCAGTCTCTGCCCTAGTGGATCATACAGTTGCCTACCATAACCAATCAATCATTATTATTTCTTCTTCTTTTTATCAGTAGGCCTCACAGAGAATATTCACATCAGTCTGCCCTAGTGGACTATAAAGTTGCCTACCACAATCAATTAATCAATCAATAAATCAATCAAAAAATGTGTTTGTGGTTGCACATATAAACCTAAACAATTAGGCAAAAGACACTAGAAAATGACAATAGCTCTGCGCTAGTAATGAGAGAGAGTTGATATGGCAGAAATCACACACCATACTAAAATATTAGTTAGAAATTACAAAAATAAATGTATTAAAATAAGTTGACCGGTCAAAATGAACTTCAGGAATAAACATTAGATTCACATAAAAAGTGTACACCATCACTATTAAAGCATCTATTGATAATTATATATCTCAAACAGATATACATGTTCAGGGAGGTGGATCTTTATAAACTAAACGTAGCAGGTAGTAATGGAGTTATATTTGTAATTGTATCCGCACCAGTAGCAAGTTCTTAGCAGCAAATGCAGTAATATAAGTAGTCCAGGTGTCACTTCCATTATAGCACATATAGTTGTTAAACCAGTTCTGTGTGTAAATGGTTCTCCGAACACAGTATATATATATATATATATATATATATTAGTGATGAGCGGGTACAGTTTCTCGGAAACCGAACCCCCCCGAACTTCACCCTTTTTACACGGGTCCGAGCCATACTCGGATTCTCCCGTATGGCTCGGGTAACCCGAGCGCGCCCGAACGTCATCATCCCGCTGTCGGATTCTCGCGAGATTCGGATTCTATATAAGCAGCCGCGCGTCGCCGCCATTTTCACTCGTGCTTGGAAATGTTAGGGAGCGGACGTGGCTGGCGTCCTCTCCGTTATTGTTGAACTTGATTGTGCTGTGCACTATTGCTTAATTGTGGGGAGTGCTGGGGAGCAGCTGTATATAGGAGGAGTACAGTGCAGAGTTTTGCTGATCAGTGACCACCAGTTATCCGTTCTCTGCCTGAAAAAAACGCTCCATATCTGTGCTCAGTGTGCTGCATATATCTGTGCTCACACTGCTTAATTGTGGGGACTGGGGAGCAGCTGTATTATATAGCAGGAGTACAGTGCAGAGTTTTGCTGACAGTGACCACCAGTATACGTTGTCTGCCTGAAAAACACTCCATATCTGTGCTCAGTGTGCTGCTTTATTGTGGGGACTGGGGACCACCAGTATAATATTATATAGGAGGAGTACAGTGCAGAGTTTTGCTGACCAGTGACCACCAGTATATAATATATAGCATTACGGTACAGTAGGCCACTGCTGTACCTACCTCTGTGTCATCATTAAGTATACTATCCATCTACATTCTTTACCTGTGGTGCATTTTAGTTTTGCAGTTTGCTGACACAGTGACCACCAGTATACTATATATAGCAGTACGGAAGGCCACTGCTGTACCTACCTCTGTGTCGTCATTCATTAAGTATACTATCCATCTACATTCTATACCTGTGGTGCATTTTAGTTTTGCAGTTTGCTGACACAGTGACCACCAGTATATATAGCAGTACGGTACGGAAGGCCACTGCTGTACCTACCTCTGTGTCATCATTAAGTATACTATCCATCTACATTCTATACCTGTGGTGCATTTTAGTTTTGCAGTTTGCTGACACAGTGACCACCAGTATACTATATATAGCAGTACGAAAGGCCACTGCTGTACCTACCTCTGTGTCGTCATTCATTAAGTATACTATCCATCTACATTCTATACCTGTGGTGCATTTTAGTTTTGCAGTTTGCTGACACAGTGACCACCAGTATACTATATATAGCAGTACGGAAGGCCACTGCTGTACTTACCTCTGTGTCATCATTAAGTATACTATCCATCTACATTCTATACCTGTGGTGCACCTCTTTTTTTCTTTGCATCATGTGCTGTTTGGGGACAATTTTTTTGAAGTGCCATCCTGCCTGACACTGCAGTGCCACTCCTAGATGGGCCAGGTGTTTGTGTCGGCCACTTGTGTCGCTTAGCTTAGTCACACAGCGACCTTGGAGCGCATCTTTTTTTCTTTGCATCATGTGCTGTTTGGGGACTATTTTTTTGAAGTGCCATCCTGCCTGACACTGCAGTGCCACTCCTAGATGGGCCAGGTGTTTGTGTCGGCCACTTGTGTCGCTTAGCTTAGTCACACAGCGACCTTGGTGCGCCTCTTTTTTTCTTTGCATCATTTGCTGTTTGGGGACTATTTTTTTGAAGTGCCATCCTGCCTGACACTGCAGTGCCACTCCTAGATGGGCCATGTGTTTGTGTCGGCTACTTGTGTCGCTTAGCTTAGTCACACAGCGACCTTGGTGGGCCTCTTTTTTTCTTTGCATCATGTGCTGTTTGGGGACAATTTTTTTGAAGTGCCATCCTGCCTGACACTGCAGTGCCACTCCTAGATGGGCCATGTGTTTGTGTCGGCCACTTGTGTCGCTTAGCTTAGTCACACAGCGACCTTGGTGCGCCTCTTTTTTTCTTTGCATCATTTGCTGTTTGGGGACTATTTTTTTGAAGTGCCATCCTGCCTGACACTGCAGTGCCACTCCTAGATGGGCCATGTGTTTGTGTCGGCCACTTGTGTCGCTTAGCTTAGTCACACAGCGACCTTGGTGCGCCTCTTTTTTTCTTTGCATCATGTGCTGTTTGGGGACTATTTTTTTGAAGTGCCATCCTGCCTGACACTGCAGTGCCACTCCTAGATGGGCCAGGTGTTTGTGTCGGCCACTTGTGTCGCTTAGCTTAGTCACACAGCGACCTTGGTGCGCCTCTTTCTTTAATTGCATCATTTGCTGTTTGGGGACTATTTTTTTGAAGTGCCATCCTGCCTGACACTGCAGTGCCACTCCTAGATGGGCCAGGTGTTTGTGTCAGCCACTTGTGTCGCTTAGCTTAGTCACACAGCGACCTTGGTGCGCCTCTTTTTTTCTTTGCATCATGTGCTTTTTGGGGACTATTTTTTTGAAGTGCCATCCTGCCTGACACTGCAGTGCCACTCCTAGATGGGCCAGGTTGTTGTGACGGCCACTTGTGTCGCTTAGCTTAGTCACACAGCGACCTTGGTGCGCCTCTTTGTTTCTTTGCATCATGTGCTGTTTGGGAACAATTTTTTTGAAGTGCCATCCTGCCTGACACTGCAGTGCCACTCCTAGATGGGCCATGTGTTTGTGTCGGCCACTTGTGTCGCTTAGCTTAGTCACACAGCGACCTTGGTGCGCCTCTTTTTTTCTTTGCATCATTTGCTGTTTGGGGACTATTTTTTTGAAGTGCCATCCTGCCTGACACTGCAGTGCCACTCCTAGATGGGCCAGGTGTTTGTGTCGGCCACTTGTGTCGCTTAGCTTAGTCACACAGCGACCTTGGTGCGCCTCTTTTTTTAATTGCCTCATTTGCTGTTTGGGGACTATTTTTTTGAAGTGCCATCCTGCCTGACACTGCAGTGCCACTCCTAGATGGGCCAGGTGTTTGTGTCGGCCACTTGTGTCGCTTAGCTTAGTCACACAGCGACCTTGGTGCGCCTCTTTTTTTCTTTGCATCATTTGCTTTTTGGGGACTATTTTTTTGAAGTGCCATCCTGCCTGACACTGCAGTGCCACTCCTAGATGGGCCAGGTGTTTGCGACGGCCACTTGTGTCGCTTAGCTTAGTCACACAGCGACCTTGGTGCGCCTCTTTGTTTCTTTGCATCATGTGCTGTTTGGGGACAATTTTTTTGAAGTGCCATCCTGCCTGACACTGCAGTGCCACTCCTAGATGGGCCAGGTGTTTGTGTCGGCCACTTGTGTCGCTTAGCTTAGTCACACAGCGACCTTGGTGCGCCTCTTTTTTTCTTTGCATCATATGCTGTTTGGGGACTATTTTTTTGAAGTGCCATCCTGCCTGACACTGCAGTGCCACTCCTAGATGGGCCAGGTGTTTGTGTCGGCCACTTGTGTCGCTTAGCTTAGTCACACAGCGACCTTGGTGCGCCTCTTTTTTTCTTTGCATCATGTGCTGTTTGGGGAATATTTTTTTGAAGTGCCATCCTGCCTGACACTGCAGTGCCACTCCTAGATGGGCCAGGTGTTTGTGTCGGCCACTTGTGTCGCTTAGCTTAGTCACACAGCGACCTTGGTGCGCCTCTTTTTTTCTTTGCATCATTTGCTGTTTGGGGACTATTTTTTTGAAGTGCCATCCTGCCTGACACTGCAGTGCCACTCCTAGATGGGCCATGTGTTTGTGTCGGCCACTTGTGTCGCTTAGCTTAGTCACACAGCGACCTTGATGCGCCTCTTTTTTTCTTTGCATCATGTGCTGTTTGGGGACTATTTTTTTGAAGTGCCATCCTGCCTGACACTGCAGTGCCACTCCTAGATGGGCCATGTGTTTGTGTCGGCCACTTGTGTCGCTTAGCTTAGTCACACAGCGACCTTGGTGCGCCTCTTTTTTTCTTTGCATCATTTGCTGTTTGGGGACTATTTTTTTGAAGTGCCATCCTGCCTGACACTGCAGTGCCACTCCTAGATGGGCCATGTGTTTGTGTCGGCCACTTGTGTCGCTTAGCTTAGTCACACAGCGACCTTGGTGCGCCTCTTTTTTTCTTTGCATCATGTGCTGTTTGGGGACTATTTTTTTGAAGTTCCATCCTGCCTGACACTGCAGTGCCACTCCTAGATGGGCCATGTGTTTGTGTCGGCCACTTGTGTCGCTTAGCTTAGTCACATAGCGACCTTGATGCGCCTCTTTTTTTCTTTGCATCATGTGCTGTTTGGGGACTATTTTTTTGAAGTGCCATCCTGCCTGACACTGCAGTGCCACTCCTAGATGGGCCATGTGTTTGTGTCGGCCACTTGTGTCGCTTAGCTTAGTCACACAGCGACCTTGGTGCGCCTCTTTTTTTCTTTGCATCATTTGCTGTTTGGGGACTATTTTTTTGAAGTGCCATCCTGCCTGACACTGCAGTGCCACTCCTAGATGGGCCATGAGTTTGTGTCGGCCACTTGTGTCGCTTAGCTTAGTCACACAGCGACCTTGGTGCGCCTCTTTTTTTCTTTGCATCATGTGCTGTTTGGGGACTATTTTTTTGAAGTTCCATCCTGCCTGACACTGCAGTGCCACTCCTAGATGGGCCAGGTGTTTGTGTCGGCCACTTGTGTCGCTTAGCTTAGTCACACAGCGACCTTGGTGCGCCTCTTTATTTCATTGCATCATTTGCTGTTTGGGGACTATTTTTTTGAAGTGCCATCCTGCCTGACACTGCAGTGCCACTCCTAGATGGGCCAGGTGTTTGTGTCGGCCACTTGTGTCGCTTAGCTTAGTCACACAGCGACCTTGGTGCGCCTCTATTTTTCTTTGCATCATTTGCTGTTTGGGGACTATTTTTTTGAAGTGCCATCCTGCCTGACACTGCAGTGCCACTCCTAGATGGGCCAGGTGTTTGTGTCGGCCACTTGTGTCGCTTAGCTTAGTCACACAGCGACCTTGGTGCACCTCTTTGTTTCTTTGCATCATGTGCTGTTTTGGGACAATTTTTTTGAAGTGCCATCCTGCCTGACACTGCAGTGCCACTCCTAGATGGGCCAGTTGTTTGTGTCGGCCACTTGTGTCGCTTAGCTTAGTCACACAGCGACCTTAGTGCGCCTCTTTTTTTCTTTGCATCATGTGCTGTTTGGGGACTATTTTTTTGAAGTGCCATCCTACCTGACACTGCAGTGCCACTCCTAGGTGGACCGGGTGTTTGTGTCGGCCACTTGTGTCGCTTAGCTTAGTCACACAGCGACCTTGGTGCGCCTCTTTTTTTCTTTGCATCATGTGCTGTTTGGGGACAATTTTTTTGAAGTGCCATCCTGCCTGACACTACAGTGCCACTCCTAGATGGGCCAGGTGTTTGTGTCGGCCACTTGTGTCGCTTAGCTTAGTCACACAGCGACCTTGGTGCGCCTCTTTTTTTCTTTGCATCATGTGCTGTTTGGGGACTATTTTTTTGAAGTGCCATCCTGCCTGACACTGCAGTGCCACTCCTAGATGGGCTAGGTGTTTGTGTCGGCCACTTGTGTCGCTTAGCTTAGTCACACAGCGACCTTGGTGCGCCTCTTTTTTTCTTTGCATCATGTGCTGTTTGGGGACTATTTTTTTGAAGTGCCATCCTGCCTGACACTGCAGTGCCACTCCTAGATGGGCCAGGTGTTTGTGTCGGCCACTTGTGTCGCTTAGCTTAGTCACACAGCGACCTTGGTGCGCCTCTTTTTTTCTTTGCATCATGTGCTGTTTGGGGACAATTTTTTTGAAGTGCCATCCTGCCGGACACTGCAGTGCCACTCCTAGATGGGCCAGGTGTTTGTGTCGGCCACTTGTGTCGCTTAGCTTAGTCACACAGCGACCTTGGTGCGCCTCTTTTTTTCTTTGCATCATGTGCTATTTGGGGACTATTTTTTTGAAGTGCCATCCTGCCTGACACTGCAGTGCCACTCCTAGATGGGCCAGGTGTTTGTGTCGGCCACTTGTGTCGCTTAGCTTAGTCACACAGCGACCTTGGTGCGCCTCTTTTTTTCTTTGCATCATGTGCTGTTTGGGGACTATTTTTTTGAAGTGCCATCCTGCCTGACACTGCAGTGCCACTCCTAGATGGGCCAGGTGTTTGTGTCGGCCACTTGTGTCGCAAGGCTTAGTCACACAGCGACCTTGGTGCGCCTCATTTTTTCTTTGCATCATGTGCTGTTTGGGGACTATTTTTTGAAGTGCCATCCTGCCTGACACTGCAGTGCCACTTCTAGATGGGCCAGGTGTTTGTGTCGGCCACTTGTGTCGCTTAGCTTAGTCACACAGCGACCTTGGTGCGCCTCTTTTTTTCTTTGCATCATGTGCTGTTTGGGGACAATTTTTTTGAAGTGCCATCCTGCCTGACACTGCAGTGCCACTCCTAGATGGGCCAGGTGTTTGTGTCGGCCACTTGTGTCGCTTAGCTTAGTCACACAGCGACCTTGGTGCGCCTCTTTTTTTCATTGCATCATTTGCTGTTTGGGGACTTTTTTTTTGAAGTGCCATCCAGCCTGACACTGCAGTGCCACTCCTAGATGGGCCAGGTGTTTGTGTCGGCCACTTGTGTCGCTTAGCTTAGTCACACAGCGACCTTGGTGCGCCTCTTTTTTTCTTTGCATCATGTGCTGTTTGGGGACTATTTTTTTGAAGTGCCATCCTGCCTGACACTGCAGTGCCACTCCTAGATGGGCCAGGTGTTTGTGTCGGCCACTTGTGTCGCTTAGCTTAGTCACACAGCGACCTTGGTGCGCCTCTTTTTTTCTTTGCATCATGTGCTGTTTGGGGACAATTTTTTTGAAGTGCCATCCTGCCTGACACTGCGGTGCCACTCCTAGATGGGCCAGTTGTTTGTGTCGGCCACTTGTGTCGCTTAGCTTAGTCACACAGTGACCTTGGTGCGCCTCTTTTTTTCATTGCATCATTTGCTGTTTGGGGACTATTTTTTTGAAGTGCCATCCTGCCTGACACTGCAGTGCCACTCCTAGATGGGCCAGGTGTTTGTGTCGGCCACTTGTGTCGCTTAGCTTAGTCACACAGCGACCTTGGTGCGCCTCTTTTTTTCTTTGCATCATGTGCTGTTTGGGGACTATTTTTTTGAAGTGCCATCCTGCCTGACACTGCAGTGCCACTCCTAGATGGGCCAGGTGTTTGTGTCGGCCACTTGTGTCGCTTAGCTTAGTCACACAGCGACCTTGGTGCGCCTCTTTTTTTCTTTGCATCATGTGCTGTTTGGGGACAATTTTTTTGAAGTGCCATCCTGCCGGACACTGCAGTGCCACTCCTAGATGGGCCAGGTGTTTGTGTCGGCCACTTGTGTCGCTTAGCTTAGTCACACAGCGACCTTGGTGCGCCTCTTTTTTTCTTTGCATCATGTGCTATTTGGGGACTATTTTTTTGAAGTGCCATCCTGCCTTACACTGCAGTGCCACTCCTAGATGGGCCAGGTGTTTGTGTCGGCCACTAGTGTCGCTTAGCTTAGTCACACAGCGACCTTGGTGCGCCTCTTTTTTTCATTGCATCATTTGCTGTTTGGGGACTATTTTTTTGAAGTGCCATCCAGCCTGACACTGCAGTGCCACTCCTAGATGGGCCAGGTGTTTGTGTCGGCCACTTGTGTCGCTTAGCTTAGTCACACAGCGACCTTGGTGCGCCTCTTTTTTTCTTTGCATCATGTGCTGTTTGGGGACTATTTTTTTGAAGTGCCATCCTGCCTGACACTGCAGTGCCACTCCTAGATGGGCCAGGTGTTTGTGTCGGCCACTTGTGTCGCTTAGCTTAGTCACACAGCGACCTTGGTGCGCCTCTTTGCAGTGGCGCACCCAGGGGGGGTTTCCGAGTACTCAGAAACCCCCCTTCACTAAAAAAAAAAAAAATTTTTTTTTTTTTTAGCTGCATGAGTATTATTAATGGCTGTCTAGCGTCCTCTGCAGCCTGCTGTCTTCCTGGTGGCACTTGTAAGTGCAATAAAAGTTTACTTTATTATAATTTATAGTACATATATATCCACGTGCATACATATATACACATGTATATACATACATACATACATACATACATATAAACACACACGATATATATACATGTGTATATATATATGTGTACTGTATGTGTGTGTACATATATATATATATATATATATATATGTATGCATGTTTAATATGCTATGTATATGTGTATATGTATGTATGTGTGTGTATGTATGTATGTATGTATGTATATATATATATATGTGTAGATATATTATTATTATTATTATCCTTTATTTATATGGCGCCACAAGGGTTCCGCAGTGCCCAATTACAGAGTACATAAACAAATAATCAAACAGGAAAACAGCAACTTACAGTTGACGACAATATAGGACAAGTACAGGGTAAATAACATAGCTACATCAGCAGTTGACACTGGAATAAGTATCAGGTGGCAGAAGACTGCTGGATTTGGTACAGCTGAAGATTATTAAAGTAAGAAAAGGGTAAGCACATGAGGGAAGAGGGCCCTGCTCGTGAGAGCTTACATTCTATGTGTGTGTGTGGGTGTGTGTGTGTGTGTGTATATGCACACACACACACGCACGCACGCACGCACGCACACACACACACACACACACACACACTAGTTTTACAGACCCAGCATATACTGGGTCACCTCAGTCCGCACCCCGTGATTGCTCCGCCCAGTTCTGGAAACCCCCCCATGCAAATCCTGCGTTTGCCACTGCTTTGTTTCTTTGCATCATGTGCTGTTTGGGGACAATTTTTTTGAAGTGCCATCCTGCCTGACACTGCGGTGCCACTCCTAGATGGGCCAGGTGTTTGTGTCGGCCACTTGTGTCGCTTAGCTTAGTCACACAGCGACCTTGGTGCGCCTCTTTTTTTCTTTGCATCATGTGCTGTTTGGGGACTATTTTTTTGAAGTTCCATCCTGCCTGACACTGCAGTGCCACTCCTAGATGGGCCAGGTGTTTGTGTCGGCCACTTGTGTCGCTTAGCTTAGTCACACAGCGACCTTGGTGCGCCTCTTTATTTCATTGCATCATTTGCTGTTTGGGGACTATTTTTTTGAAGTGCCATCCTGCCTGACACTGCAGTGCCACTCCTAGATGGGCCAGGTGTTTGTGTCGGCCACTTGTGTCGCTTAGCTTAGTCACACAGCGACCTTGGTGCGCCTCTTTTTTTCTTTGCATCATGTGCTGTTTGGGGACTATTTTTTTGAAGTGCCATCCTGCCTGACACTGCAGTGCCACTCCTAGATGGGCCAGGTGTTTGTGTCGGCCACTTGTGTCGCTTAGCTTAGTCACACAGCGACCTTGGTGCGCCTCTTTGTTTCTTTGCATCATGTGCTGTTTTGGGACAATTTTTTTGAAGTGCCATCCTGCCTGACACTGCAGTGCCACTCCTAGATGGGCCAGTTGTTTGTGTCGGCCACTTGTGTCGCTTAGCTTAGTCACACAGCGACCTTAGTGCGCCTCTTTTTTTCTTTGCATCATGTGCTGTTTGGGGACTATTTTTTTGAAGTGCCATCCTACCTGACACTGCAGTGCCACTCCTAGGTGGACCAGGTGTTTGTGTCGGCCACTTGTGTCGCTTAGCTTAGTCACACAGCGACCTTGGTGCGCCTCTTTTTTTCTTTGCATCATGTGCTGTTTGGGGACAATTTTTTTGAAGTGAAATCCTGCCTGACACTACAGTGCCACTCCTAGATGGGCCAGGTGTTTGTGTCGGCCACTTGTGTCGCTTAGCTTAGTCACACAGCGACCTTGGTGCGCCTCTTTTTTTCTTTGCATCATGTGCTGTTTGGGGACTATTTTTTTGAAGTGCCATCCTGCCTGACACTGCAGTGCCACTCCTAGATGGGCTAGGTGTTTGTGTCGGCCACTTGTGTCGCTTAGCTTAGTCACACAGCGACCTTGGTGCGCCTCTTTTTTTCTTTGCATCATGTGCTGTTTGGGGACTATTTTTTTGAAGTGCCATCCTGCCTGACACTGCAGTGCCACTCCTAGATGGGCCAGTTGTTTGTGTCGGCCACTTGTGTCGCTTAGCTTAGTCACACAGCGACCTTAGTGCGCCTCTTTTTTTCTTTGCATCATGTGCTGTTTGGGGACTATTTTTTTGAAGTGCCATCCTACCTGACACTGCAGTGCCACTCCTAGGTGGACCGGGTGTTTGTGTCGGCCACTTGTGTCGCTTAGCTTAGTCACACAGCGACCTTGGTGCGCCTCTTTTTTTCTTTGCATCATGTGCTGTTTGGGGACAATTTTTTTGAAGTGCCATCCTGCCTGACACTACAGTGCCACTCCTAGATGGGCCAGGTGTTTGTGTCGGCCACTTGTGTCGCTTAGCTTAGTCACACAGCGACCTTGGTGCGCCTCTTTTTTTCTTTGCATCATGTGCTGTTTGGGGACTATTTTTTTGAAGTGCCATCCTGCCTGACACTGCAGTGCCACTCCTAGATGGGCTAGGTGTTTGTGTCGGCCACTTGTGTCGCTTAGCTTAGTCACACAGCGACCTTGGTGCGCCTCTTTTTTTCTTTGCATCATGTGCTGTTTGGGGACTATTTTTTTGAAGTGCCATCCTGCCTGACACTGCAGTGCCACTCCTAGATGGGCCAGGTGTTTGTGTCGGCCACTTGTGTCGCTTAGCTTAGTCACACAGCGACCTTGGTGCGCCTCTTTTTTTCTTTGCATCATGTGCTGTTTGGGGACAATTTTTTTGAAGTGCCATCCTGCCGGACACTGCAGTGCCACTCCTAGATGGGCCAGGTGTTTGTGTCGGCCACTTGTGTCGCTTAGCTTAGTCACACAGCGACCTTGGTGCGCCTCTTTTTTTCTTTGCATCATGTGCTATTTGGGGACTATTTTTTTGAAGTGCCATCCTGCCTGACACTGCAGTGCCACTCCTAGATGGGCCAGGTGTTTGTGTCGGCCACTTGTGTCGCTTAGCTTAGTCACACAGCGACCTTGGTGCGCCTCTTTTTTTCTTTGCATCATGTGCTGTTTGGGGACTATTTTTTTGAAGTGCCATCCTGCCTGACACTGCAGTGCCACTCCTAGATGGGCCAGGTGTTTGTGTCGGCCACTTGTGTCGCAAGGCTTAGTCACACAGCGACCTTGGTGCGCCTCATTTTTTCTTTGCATCATGTGCTGTTTGGGGACTATTTTTTGAAGTGCCATCCTGCCTGACACTGCAGTGCCACTTCTAGATGGGCCAGGTGTTTGTGTCGGCCACTTGTGTCGCTTAGCTTAGTCACACAGCGACCTTGGTGCGCCTCTTTTTTTCTTTGCATCATGTGCTGTTTGGGGACAATTTTTTTGAAGTGCCATCCTGCCTGACACTGCAGTGCCACTCCTAGATGGGCCAGGTGTTTGTGTCGGCCACTTGTGTCGCTTAGCTTAGTCACACAGCGACCTTGGTGCGCCTCTTTTTTTCATTGCATCATTTGCTGTTTGGGGACTTTTTTTTTGAAGTGCCATCCAGCCTGACACTGCAGTGCCACTCCTAGATGGGCCAGGTGTTTGTGTCGGCCACTTGTGTCGCTTAGCTTAGTCACACAGCGACCTTGGTGCGCCTCTTTTTTTCTTTGCATCATGTGCTGTTTGGGGACTATTTTTTTGAAGTGCCATCCTGCCTGACACTGCAGTGCCACTCCTAGATGGGCCAGGTGTTTGTGTCGGCCACTTGTGTCGCTTAGCTTAGTCACACAGCGACCTTGGTGCGCCTCTTTTTTTCTTTGCATCATGTGCTGTTTGGGGACAATTTTTTTGAAGTGCCATCCTGCCTGACACTGCGGTGCCACTCCTAGATGGGCCAGTTGTTTGTGTCGGCCACTTGTGTCGCTTAGCTTAGTCACACAGTGACCTTGGTGCGCCTCTTTTTTTCATTGCATCATTTGCTGTTTGGGGACTATTTTTTTGAAGTGCCATCCTGCCTGACACTGCAGTGCCACTCCTAGATGGGCCAGGTGTTTGTGTCGGCCACTTGTGTCGCTTAGCTTAGTCACACAGCGACCTTGGTGCGCCTCTTTTTTTCTTTGCATCATGTGCTGTTTGGGGACTATTTTTTTGAAGTGCCATCCTGCCTGACACTGCAGTGCCACTCCTAGATGGGCCAGGTGTTTGTGTCGGCCACTTGTGTCGCTTAGCTTAGTCACACAGCGACCTTGGTGCGCCTCTTTTTTTCTTTGCATCATGTGCTGTTTGGGGACAATTTTTTTGAAGTGCCATCCTGCCGGACACTGCAGTGCCACTCCTAGATGGGCCAGGTGTTTGTGTCGGCCACTTGTGTCGCTTAGCTTAGTCACACAGCGACCTTGGTGCGCCTCTTTTTTTCTTTGCATCATGTGCTATTTGGGGACTATTTTTTTGAAGTGCCATCCTGCCTTACACTGCAGTGCCACTCCTAGATGGGCCAGGTGTTTGTGTCGGCCACTAGTGTCGCTTAGCTTAGTCACACAGCGACCTTGGTGCGCCTCTTTTTTTCATTGCATCATTTGCTGTTTGGGGACTATTTTTTTGAAGTGCCATCCAGCCTGACACTGCAGTGCCACTCCTAGATGGGCCAGGTGTTTGTGTCGGCCACTTGTGTCGCTTAGCTTAGTCACACAGCGACCTTGGTGCGCCTCTTTTTTTCTTTGCATCATGTGCTGTTTGGGGACTATTTTTTTGAAGTGCCATCCTGCCTGACACTGCAGTGCCACTCCTAGATGGGCCAGGTGTTTGTGTCGGCCACTTGTGTCGCTTAGCTTAGTCACACAGCGACCTTGGTGCGCCTCTTTGCAGTGGCGCACCCAGGGGGGGTTTCCGAGTACTCAGAAACCCCCCTTCACTAAAAAAAAAAAAAATTTTTTTTTTTTTTAGCTGCATGAGTATTATTAATGGCTGTCTAGCGTCCTCTGCAGCCTGCTGTCTTCCTGGTGGCACTTGTAAGTGCAATAAAAGTTTACTTTATTATAATTTATAGTACATATATATCCACGTGCATACATATATACACATGTATATACATACATACATACATACATACATATAAACACACACGATATATATACATGTGTATATATATATGTGTACTGTATGTGTGTGTACATATATATATATATATATATATATATATGTATGCATGTTTAATATGCTATGTATATGTGTATATGTATGTATGTGTGTGTATGTATGTATGTATGTATGTATATATATATATATATATGTGTAGATATATTATTATTATTATTATCCTTTATTTATATGGCGCCACAAGGGTTCCGCAGTGCCCAATTACAGAGTACATAAACAAATAATCAAACAGGAAAACAGCAACTTACAGTTGACGACAATATAGGACAAGTACAGGGTAAATAACATAGCTACATCAGCAGTTGACACTGGAATAAGTATCAGGTGGCAGAAGACTGCTGGATTTGGTACAGCTGAAGATTATTAAAGTAAGAAAAGGGTAAGCACATGAGGGAAGAGGGCCCTGCTCGTGAGAGCTTACATTCTATGTGTGTGTGTGGGTGTGTGTGTGTGTGTGTATATGCACACACACACACGCACGCACGCACGCACGCACACACACACACACACACACACACTAGTTTTACAGACCCAGCATATACTGGGTCACCTCAGTCCGCACCCCGTGATTGCTCCGCCCAGTTCTGGAAACCCCCCCATGCAAATCCTGCGTTTGCCACTGCTTTGTTTCTTTGCATCATGTGCTGTTTGGGGACAATTTTTTTGAAGTGCCATCCTGCCTGACACTGCGGTGCCACTCCTAGATGGGCCAGGTGTTTGTGTCGGCCACTTGTGTCGCTTAGCTTAGTCACACAGCGACCTTGGTGCGCCTCTTTTTTTCTTTGCATCATGTGCTGTTTGGGGACTATTTTTTTGAAGTTCCATCCTGCCTGACACTGCAGTGCCACTCCTAGATGGGCCAGGTGTTTGTGTCGGCCACTTGTGTCGCTTAGCTTAGTCACACAGCGACCTTGGTGCGCCTCTTTATTTCATTGCATCATTTGCTGTTTGGGGACTATTTTTTTGAAGTGCCATCCTGCCTGACACTGCAGTGCCACTCCTAGATGGGCCAGGTGTTTGTGTCGGCCACTTGTGTCGCTTAGCTTAGTCACACAGCGACCTTGGTGCGCCTCTTTTTTTCTTTGCATCATGTGCTGTTTGGGGACTATTTTTTTGAAGTGCCATCCTGCCTGACACTGCAGTGCCACTCCTAGATGGGCCAGGTGTTTGTGTCGGCCACTTGTGTCGCTTAGCTTAGTCACACAGCGACCTTGGTGCGCCTCTTTGTTTCTTTGCATCATGTGCTGTTTTGGGACAATTTTTTTGAAGTGCCATCCTGCCTGACACTGCAGTGCCACTCCTAGATGGGCCAGTTGTTTGTGTCGGCCACTTGTGTCGCTTAGCTTAGTCACACAGCGACCTTAGTGCGCCTCTTTTTTTCTTTGCATCATGTGCTGTTTGGGGACTATTTTTTTGAAGTGCCATCCTACCTGACACTGCAGTGCCACTCCTAGGTGGACCAGGTGTTTGTGTCGGCCACTTGTGTCGCTTAGCTTAGTCACACAGCGACCTTGGTGCGCCTCTTTTTTTCTTTGCATCATGTGCTGTTTGGGGACAATTTTTTTGAAGTGAAATCCTGCCTGACACTACAGTGCCACTCCTAGATGGGCCAGGTGTTTGTGTCGGCCACTTGTGTCGCTTAGCTTAGTCACACAGCGACCTTGGTGCGCCTCTTTTTTTCTTTGCATCATGTGCTGTTTGGGGACTATTTTTTTGAAGTGCCATCCTGCCTGACACTGCAGTGCCACTCCTAGATGGGCTAGGTGTTTGTGTCGGCCACTTGTGTCGCTTAGCTTAGTCACACAGCGACCTTGGTGCGCCTCTTTTTTTCTTTGCATCATGTGCTGTTTGGGGACTATTTTTTTGAAGTGCCATCCTGCCTGACACTGCAGTGCCACTCCTAG
>NC_086453.1:183783698-183788698 GCF_028390025.1 Pseudophryne corroboree | reverse complement strand
TATGTATGTATGTGTGTGTATGTATGTATGTATGTATGTATATATATATATGTGTAGATATATTATTATTATTATTATCCTTTATTTATATGGCGCCACAAGGGTTCCGCAGTGCCCAATTACAGAGTACATAAACAAATAATCAAACAGGAAAACAGCAACTTACAGTTGACGACAATATAGGACAAGTACAGGGTAAATAACATAGCTACATCAGCAGTTGACACTGGAATAAGTATCAGGTGGCAGAAGACTGCTGGATTTGGTACAGCTGAAGATTATTAAAGTAAGAAAAGGGTAAGCACATGAGGGAAGAGGGCCCTGCTCGTGAGAGCTTACATTCTATGTGTGTGTGTGTGTGTGTGTGTGTGTATATATATGCACACACACGCACGCACGCACGCACGCACGCACACACACACACACACACACACACACACACACACTAGTTTTACAGACCCAGCATATACTGGGTCACCTCAGTCCGCACCCCGTGATTGCTCCGCCCAGTTCTGGAAACCCCCCCATGCAAATCCTGCGTTTGCCACTGCTTTGTTTCTTTGCATCATGTGCTGTTTGGGGACAATTTTTTTGAAGTGCCATCCTGCCTGACACTGCGGTGCCACTCCTAGATGGGCCAGTTGTTTGTGTCGGCCACTTGTGTCGCTTAGCTTAGTCACACAGTGACCTTGGTGCGCCTCTTTTTTTCATTGCATCATTTGCTGTTTGGGGACTATTTTTTTGAAGTGCCATCCTGCCTGACACTGCAGTGCCACTCCTAGATGGGCCAGGTGTTTGTGTCGGCCACTTGTGTCGCTTAGCTTAGTCACACAGCGACCTTGGTGCGCCTCTTTTTTTCTTTGCATCATGTGCTGTTTGGGGACTATTTTTTTGAAGTGCCATCCTGCCTGACACTGCAGTGCCACTCCTAGATGGGCCAGGTGTTTGTGTCGGCCACTTGTGTCGCTTAGCTTAGTCACACAGCGACCTTGGTGCGCCTCTTTTTTTCTTTGCATCATGTGCTGTTTGGGGACTATTTTTTTGAAGTGCCATCCTACCTGACACTGCAGTGCCACTCCTAAATGGGCCAGGTGTTTGTGTCGGCCACTTGTGTCGCTTAGCTTAGTCACACAGCGACCTTGGTGCGCCTCTTTTTTTCTTTGCATCATGTGCTGTTTGGGGACTATTTTTTTGAAGTGCCATCCTGCCTGACACTACAGTGCCACTCCTAGATGGGCCAGGTGTTTGTGTCGGCCACTTGTGTCGCTTAGCTTAGTCACACAGCGACCTTGGTGCGCCTCTTTTTTTCTTTGCATCATGTGCTGTTTGGGGACTATTTTTTTGAAGTGCCATCCTGCCTGACACTGCAGTGCCACTCCTAGATGGGCCAGGTGTATGTGTCGGCCACTTGTGTCACTTAGCTTAGTCACACAGCGACCTTGGTGCGCCTCTTTTTTTCTTTGCATCATGTGCTATTTGGGGACTATTTTTTTGAAGTGCCATCCTGCCTGACACTGCAGTGCCACTCCTAGATGGGCCAGGTGTTTGTGTCGGCCACTTGTGTCGCTTAGCTTAGTCACACAGCGACCTTGGTGCGCCTCTTTTTTTCATTGCATCATGTGCTGTTTGGGGACTATTTTTTTGAAGTGCCATCCTGCCTGACACTGCAGTGCCACTCCTAGATGGGCCAGGTGTTTGTGTCGGCCACTTGTGTCGCTTAGCTTAGTCACACAGCGACCTTGGTGCGCCTCTTTATTTCATTGCATCATTTGCTGTTTGGGGACTATTTTTTTGAAGTGCCATCCTGCCTGACACTGCAGTGCCACTCCTAGATGGGCCAGGTGTTTGTGTCGGCCACTTGTGTCGCTTAGCTTAGTCACACAGCGACCTTGGTGCGCCTCTTTTTTTCTTTGCATCATGTGCTGTTTGGGGACTATTTTTTTGAAGTGCCATCCTGCCTGACACTGCAGTGCCACTCCTAGATGGGCCAGGTGTTTGTGTCGGCCACTTGTGTCGCTTAGCTTAGTCACACAGCGACCTTGGTGCGCCTCTTTGTTTCTTTGCATCATGTGCTGTTTTGGGACAATTTTTTTGAAGTGCCATCCTGCCTGACACTGCAGTGCCACTCCTAGATGGGCCAGTTGTTTGTGTCGGCCACTTGTGTCGCTTAGCTTAGTCACACAGCGACCTTAGTGCGCCTCTTTTTTTCTTTGCATCATGTGCTGTTTGGGGACTATTTTTTTGAAGTGCCATCCTACCTGACACTGCAGTGCCACTCCTAGGTGGACCAGGTGTTTGTGTCGGCCACTTGTGTCGCTTAGCTTAGTCACACAGCGACCTTGGTGCGCCTCTTTTTTTCTTTGCATCATGTGCTATTTGGGGACTATTTTTTTGAAGTGCCATCCTGCCTGACACTGCAGTGCCACTCCTAGATGGGCCAGGTGTTTGTGTCGGCCACTTGTGTCGCTTAGCTTAGTCACACAGCGACCTTGGTGCGCCTCTTTTTTTCTTTGCATCATGTGCTGTTTGGGGACTATTTTTTTGAAGTGCCATCCTGCCTGACACTGCAGTGCCACTCCTAGATGGGCCAGGTGTTTGTGTCGGCCACTTGTGTCGCAAGGCTTAGTCACACAGCGACCTTGGTGCGCCTCATTTTTTCTTTGCATCATGTGCTGTTTGGGGACTATTTTTTGAAGTGCCATCCTGCCTGACACTGCAGTGCCACTTCTAGATGGGCCAGGTGTTTGTGTCGGCCACTTGTGTCGCTTAGCTTAGTCACACAGCGACCTTGGTGCGCCTCTTTTTTTCTTTGCATCATGTGCTGTTTGGGGACAATTTTTTTGAAGTGCCATCCTGCCTGACACTGCAGTGCCACTCCTAGATGGGCCAGGTGTTTGTGTCGGCCACTTGTGTCGCTTAGCTTAGTCACACAGCGACCTTGGTGCGCCTCTTTTTTTCATTGCATCATTTGCTGTTTGGGGACTGTTTTTTTGAAGTGCCATCCAGCCTGACACTGCAGTGCCACTCCTAGATGGGCCAGGTGTTTGTGTCGGCCACTTGTGTCGCTTAGCTTAGTCACACAGCGACCTTGGTGCGCCTCTTTTTTTCTTTGCATCATGTGCTGTTTGGGGACTATTTTTTTGAAGTGCCATCCTGCCTGACACTGCAGTGCCACTCCTAGATGGGCCAGGTGTTTGTGTCGGCCACTTGTGTCGCTTAGCTTAGTCACACAGCGACCTTGGTGCGCCTCTTTGTTTCTTTGCATCATGTGCTGTTTGGGGACAATTTTTTTGAAGTGCCATCCTGCCTGACACTGCGGTGCCACTCCTAGAGGGGCCAGTTGTTTGTGTCGGCCACTTGTGTCGCTTAGCTTAGTCACACAGTGACCTTGGTGCGCCTCTTTTTTTCATTGCATCATTTGCTGTTTGGGGACTATTTTTTTGAAGTGCCATCCTGCCTGACACTGCAGTGCCACTCCTAGATGGGCCAGGTGTTTGTGTCGGCCACTTGTGTCGCTTAGCTTAGTCACACAGCGACCTTGGTGCGCCTCTTTTTTTCTTTGCATCATGTGCTGTTTGGGGACTATTTTTTTGAAGTGCCATCCTGCCTGACACTGCAGTGCCACTCCTAGATGGGCCAGGTGTTTGTGTCGGCCACTTGTGTCGCTTAGCTTAGTCAAACAGCGACCTTGGTGCGCCTCTTTTTTTCTTTGCATCATGTGCTGTTTGGGGACTATTTTTTTGAAGTGCCATCCTGCCTGACACTGCGGTGCCACTCCTAGATGGGCCAGTTGTTTGTGTCGGCCACTTGTGTCGCTTAGCTTAGTCACACAGTGACCTTGGTGCGCCTCTTTTTTTCATTGCATCATTTGCTGTTTGGGGACTATTTTTTTGAAGTGCCATCCTGCCTGACACTGCAGTGCCACTCCTAGATGGGCCAGGTGTTTGTGTCGGCCACTTGTGTCGCTTAGCTTAGTCACACAGCGACCTTGGTGCGCCTCTTTTTTTCTTTGCATCATGTGCTGTTTGGGGACTATTTTTTTGGAGTGCCATCCTGCCTGACACTGCAGTGCCACTCCTAGATGGGCCAGGTGTTTGTGTCGGCCACTTGTGTCGCTTAGCTTAGTCACACAGCGACCTTGGTGCGCCTCTTTTTTTCTTTGCATCATGTGCTGTTTTGGGACAATTTTTTTGAAGTGCCATCCTGCCGGACACTGCAGTGCACTCCTAGATGGGCCAGGTGTTTGTGTCGGCCACTTGTGTCGCTTAGCTTAGTCACACAGCGACCTTGGTGCGCCTCTTTTTTTCTTTGCATCATGTGCTTTTTGGGGACTATTTTTTTGAAGTGCCATCCTGCCTGACACTGCAGTGCCACTCCTAGATGGGCTAGGTGTTTGTGTCGGCCACTTGTGTCGCTTAGCTTAGTCACACAGCGACCTTGGTGCGCCTATTTTTTTCTTTGCATCATGTGCTATTTGGGGACTATTTTTTTGAAGTGCCATCCTGCCTGACACTGCAGTGCCACTCCTAGATGGGCCAGGTGTTTGTGTCGGCCACTTGTGTCGCTTAGCTTAGTCACACAGCGACCTTGGTGCGCCTCTTTTTTTCTTTGCATCATGTGCTGTTTGGGGACAATTTTTTTGAAGTGCCATCCTGCCGGACACTGCAGTGCCACTCCTAGATGGGCCAGGTGTTTGTGTCGGCCACTTGTGTCGCTTAGCTTAGTCACACAGCGACCTTGGTGCGCCTCTTTTTTTCTTTGCATCATGTGCTGTTTGGGGACTATTTTTTTGAAGTGCCATCCTGCCTGACACTGCAGTGCCACTCCTAGATGGGCCAGGTGTTTGTGTCGGCCACTTGTGTCGCAAGGCTTAGTCACACAGCGACCTTGGTGCGCCTCATTTTTTCTTTGCATCATGTGCTGTTTGGGGACTATTTTTTGAAGTGCCATCCTGCCTGACACTGCAGTGCCACTTCTAGATGGGCCAGGTGTTTGTGTCG